>NC_073694.1:148031083-148320233 GCF_029784165.1 Wyeomyia smithii | reverse complement strand
TCACACCAAGACTCCAGGAGATGAAAGCAGTAATCTTCCTGTAAGTAACCACAATCATTTTTCTAAGATTAACACAAACAAAACCATACTAATTCAGAGGTGCGAGCCCCCACCAGCGGTAAGCGGACACCTGAAATATCACAAAGTGAAAAAACAAAACTAACAACTAACCGTGAAAGTGCAGTGTAAGTGAATACTGACAACAAATCTATACGCAATACAAAGCAAACGAAGTTAATTTATTATAATGGCCGAGCGCGACTTAATGATCTCACCAGATCTCGCAGCCCCAGAACTTTATGAAGAAGAGCCACAACCAGCTCCTCAACCAGCCCCACAACCGGCAATCACAATTGAGGGTTTACTTCAGCCCATAAGAAGTTTAACCCAGAACCAAAATGAGTTGATTGAACAACTCAGAAATTTAAAAGAGAAGGCGGATGATCCTTTTATGCAATTCAGGACTCCAGACCCAATCAAAAATCTAACAACATTTAGTGGAAATAAAAAAGAGACCCATGCATGGCTGGAAGACGCGGAAAATACTCTCGAACTTTTTAGAAGATACCGAGATGAACCAGTGTATAGCCAATTAGTCAGGGCAGTGAAAAATAAAATTACGGGCGAAGCCAAAGAGATTTTGATCGCTGCTGGCAACCCGAACAGCTGGCTAGAAATTAAAGAGGTGATTTTGAATTCCTACGGGGATAGACGTGACCTTACGTCACACATCCAATCATTATTTTACATAACACAAGGGAAAAAGACAATTCCTGAGTATTATAATAAAATCAAAACCATCGACACCGCTATCAAATCGACAGCGGCGACGATGGAAGATTATCAGAATGCAACTAAGGCAATAAACAATTTAGTAAGCTTGATGACGCTTACTAGATTCATAGATGGCCTCACAGACGAATTGTCTATGCATGTGAGGAGCTATCGACCAAAAACATTGGAAGAAGCCTACGCTATAACAACGCAATACGCGAATGCCGCGTACAGGCAAAAATTTAACAAACATTCCAGTTCAACCTCTAACAATTCATTCAATTCAAAACCGTTTTCAAATTCCAACAACGGTAATCAGACGAATACAAAACCCAACTACACGAACAACAACAACAACAGCAACAACAAGCACGGTAACACGTTCAACGCGAAACCGAACGGATCAGGGAAATTTAAAACCCCTAGAGGTCCACCGGTGGACGACGACGTTTCAATGAAAACCGCAAAGTCCCGTACGGAGGTGAACAACCACGAAACCAAACCAAAACAAGAAAGCGAATTCAGCAAAAACTACGAGGATGAGTACGACACCTCTAATCAGCTGGAGGAATCAGCTATGAACTCGGAAGACGATGATTACTTCATCGGCGAGGAGTTAAATTTTCACGTGGTAGAAGAGCCACGTCGAAAAATATAAAAAGCGATAACAATTTTGTACCTTATATAATAATTCAAACCTCGAAAGGTGAGATGAAATTTTTGATCGACACAGGAGCGAACAAAAATTATATTTCACCCGAGCACGTAAACATTGAAAATTGCAGAACTGAGAATGGAATCAGGGTAACGAATATAAGTGGAACACATAAAATAAACAAATCAGCTTCTTTTGATCCATTTCAGATCAAGAAGAAATTGAAATTTTATATTTTTAAATTCCACAAGTTTTTCGATGGATTAATAGGTTACGAGTCATTAAGAGACTTAAATGCTCAAATCGACATTCGTAATAATTCCTTGAAAATCGGACGAAAAACAATAAAAATGCAAAAAAAATTCCCTGAAGAGCAAGCAATTAACATAAATGAACAAGAATTTCAGTACATCGCACTGAAAACCAAAAAGAACGGTGATTTCATAATAGCGAATGAAAAGAAATACAATTCATTCACTATTTTACCTGGTATCTACAGAAGCAGCAATAATAAAGCTTTTGTAGCGATTCAAAATTTCTCAAAATCTTCACAAGAAATAAATTCGAGTGAAATCGAAATGGATGAGGATCCGTTCGATTTAACCGAATAACCGACAGGAAGCCACCGAATTTGATAAGAAAAAGCATTTTCGGCAATAACCCTTTCGATCGAGTCCACATTGACATATTCTTTTTAAAAGGTCAAAAGTGGCTCACCATAGTCGATTCGTTTTCCAAATTTGCAAATGCCATACCTTTGGAAACTAGAACAATAGTGGACGTAAAAAATGCTATTACAAAACACATTAGACAATTTGGCAGACCGAAGACTATTGTGAGTGACCAGGAACCTTCTTTCAGGTCTATTGATTTCATCGGATTCCTTAACGACCTAGGAGTCGAGTTACATTTCGCGAGTAGTTCAAATTCAAACGGTATTGTAGAACGGTTTCATTCTACCCTAATCGAAATTTATCGAACAAACAAAATTAAATTCAACGATTTGTCTACAAGAGATCAAATTAATATCGCCGTCGATATTTATAACAACAGTTTTCATACCGCTATAAAAAATTTACCGCGTAATTTGGTATTCAATCATTCGGGCTCGACAAACATGGAAGAAATTTCGGAAAAATTTAAAAGCTTGCAATCAGCGGCTAAAATCGAACTGGATAAAAGGAAAGCTAAATATGAACAACAAAATAAAGATAACGAACAACCTGAACAATACAACCCAGGCGATGCTAAATACATTAAAATTTCCCAACGAATAACTAAAGACGTAAACCCTTACAAAATAACTACCATAAAAGAGAATAACGATCTTACATTTAAAGACATCAATGACGTAAAAATACACAAAAACAGAATAAAAAAATAATCGTTTAAATCAATAACTTAACTCTCGTTACAGATTAACTTACATCATCCTAATACACGGCACAAAATTTAAAGAAATATCATATAATAATGGCATAATTGCCATAAAACTAAAACAAGTTAGGATAAGAATAGGGTTTGAGAGAGTTATACACAAAATAAATATTAAATCCATTGCAAACAACATTGACTACATAGAAAAAACGACAGGAAACCTGAAAATAATAGATCATCTCAGAAGGACCCTTGATTACAAAATCCAATACGCAAGAGGAAAATTGTTGAGTTTATATCCCCGCAGAAATAGAAGAGCATTAGTTAACGCTTTAGGATCAGTAATTAAACTTATTGCAGGCAATCCAGATAACGATGATATGGAAATTATAAATCATAATTTAGAAACGTTAGAAAAGCAGGGAAACTTACTCTCTCAATCTTTATCAAGGCAAATAAATATAAACGAAAGAATTCAGAATAAACTGAATAATATTACAGATATTCTCAAGAAAATAAACAAACAAATTGTAGACCAAAATAATAACTCACTTACGACCAATACGGACTTGGAATACATTAATCTTATTATGAACCTTGACATGTTAATTCAAATTCTCACTAGCGTAGAAGAACAAATCGAATTTGCAAAGCTAAACATTTTGAATAGAAACTTATTTTCATTAGATGATAAATTGTACATTTATAACAGACTTAAAGCACAAAAATTGAATCTGGATTACTTAGATCAAATATTCCAATACAGCTCAGGAAGCGTAATTGTAAAAGGCGACGAAATCCTAATTTTGGCGAAAATACCCATCCTAGAAGACAACGAGTTCGACCTGATCAACATCCAGACGCTCAACTTAAACAACACACGAATCAGTACAGACATCAAGCTGGTGGCAAAGCACAGAGACATTATCTATAAACAAGAGCACATTTGTGACATCTGCGAAGCAACAACTCTTATCGAAGACGACTGTATCAACAACCTTTTGAATCATTTGACACCAAAATGTGTCCTAAAACCCGTCAGGCAACATATCAGAATACAAGAAATCAAAAAAGGAATCATACTATTGGATACGAATCAACAAGTATTGATTTCCGACTCATGTAATAACTCGAGATTAGTCAACACCCCGACTATTGTCGAAACAGAAAATTGTACGATTAAGGTGATGAATCTCACATTTAATGGTCAAAAGCATCTAACAGACCACGAAGAATACCTCATACCAATCTATGGAAGGAAATTCATTCAACTCAACTACTCGGAAGAGCGGAATGAGATCACCCACATCAAACTGGAACACTTAAACAGTCTTCAAGAGATAAAGTTGGACCTGCATCGCTCGAAGAGGACAACAACCATCGGAGGAGGAATTCTCCTCACACTAACCTTTTTCTGCTCTTTTGCAATTTATATCATCAACAGAAGAACCAAATCTAAGGAAGATACCATCCTGAAAATCCATAAGCATGCTGAAACCACCACGGAACCTAAAGGAACCATTTGAAAAGGAGAACCCGCAACCTTACCGAGGCTCGTCCTTTTCGAAAAATCGTCCGAGGACGGACGACAATCTAAGGGGGGAGACGTTACACCACGACCGACCGGCCTAGGTGCATCCGGAGCCGAGACGTCAGCAAAAACCCAGCTGAGGCCCGTAGCAACAAGCGGAGGAACCAAACCAGCAACGAAACCATAAACTGACAATCGATGACGACTGCAGGATTCGATCGAACCACGCGGACAAAGGCTGCATCAGAATTGAACCACCGGAGGAACGACGAGTCAGCGGATTTAGTTTATTTAAGCTTTCTAGATTTAATTTTCAATTGAGTCTTGTGTGTAATTCAGTAGTGATCGGACATTAAAGTGTTAATCGTAGTAATAAAGTTTTTTTTAGTTCCCGCGATAAATCACGGCATAATTTATATATATATATATATATATATATATATATATATATATATGTATATATATATATATATATATATATATATATATATATATATATATATATATATATATATATATATATATATATATATATGTATATATATATATATATATATATATATATATATATATATATATATATATATATATATATATATATATATATATATATATATATATATATATATATATATATATATATATATATATATATATGTATATATATATATATGTATATATATATATATATATATATATATATATATATATATATATATATATATATATATATATATATGTATATATATATATATATATATATATATATATATATATATATATATATATATATATATATATATATATATATATATATGTATATATATATATATATATATATATATATATATATATATATATATATATATATATATATATATATATATATATATATATATATATATATATATATATATATATATATATATATATATATATACATATATAAATATGTATATATATAAATATATGTATATAGATAAATATATGTATATATATCTATATATATATATATATATATATATATATATATATATATATATATATATATATATATATATATATATATATATATATATATATATATATATATATATAAATATATGTATATATATCTATATATATATATATATATATATATATATATATATATATATATATATATATATATATATATATATATATATAAAAATATATATATATATATATATATATATATATATATATATATATATATATATATATATATATAAATATATGTATATATATCTATATATATACATATCACACATATATATATATATATATAAATTTTATATATATATATATATATATATATATATATATATATATATATATATATATATAAATTTTTTTTTTTTTTTTTTTTTTCAGGTGGAGGGGAAATTTGCATCCAAACCCCTGAGGTGACCAACCTCAGGGAGTGTGGGGTTGGTTTGAATCAGTGACCGGACCCACTAAAACCCCTCCAGTCTCCAGCCCATAATACTCCCCGGGACCACCGCTAGGTATTGCTTCGGGGAGCGGCTTTTGTGCTCTGTGCACCCTCTTGGTTCTATAGATCTCTTTGCTAACTTAGCTAACTAACCTGGAGACTGGCCGTTAGCTAACACTGGCGTGTCGGTGGTCAACCTGTCGCCTGTTTTGCAATTCTAAAACTATTTGAGAGGCGGCTGTACAAACCGCCCTCCAAATGTTTGGGTCTTTACACATCCTCCGAACTAGGTTGTCCGGAGTGGTGTCTGGCCCGCTCACTACCATCATGTCGCTCCGCGCATGCACAAAACGAGGGCACACGAAGAAGACATGCTCAGCAGTTTCTTCCGCATCCGCGCACTCGGGACACATGGGGGACCCCGCATGCCCGAATCTGTGTAGATACTGCCTGAAGCAACCATGACCTGACAGACTCTGTGTCAAGTGGAAGTTAACTTCTCCATGGCGCCTCCCGACCCATCCGGATACGTCCGGAATAAGTCGATGCGTCCATCTACCCTTTGCGGAATTGGACCATTCCTGCTGCCATCTGATCATCGAGAATGACCTTCTGGTGCCTCGTATACCCCTTGTGTCACGTTGATCGAAGCATTCTACGTCCTCCTTAATGGCTATGCTGATAGGCATCATGCCGGAAAGGACGCAGATTGCGTCGTATGACACTGTACGGTACGCGCTCACAACCCTCAGGCACATGAGCCTGTAGGTACTTTCCAGTTTTCGACGATGACTGTTGGTACCTAACGCTTTGGACCACGCTGGCCCACCATACCTAAGTATGGACGAAACCACGCTGGCAAGAAGTTTACGCTTGCTGCCATATACCGCTGAGCTATTGGACATCATTCGAGATAGTCCTGCAGCGGCCGTTGAAGCCCTCTTACAGGCATAGTCGACGTGACTCTTAAATGTGAGCTTATCGTCAACCATAACCCCCAAGAGCTTCAAGGAACGCCTTGAGGTAATGGTGCAGTCACCGACTCTGACCACCGCCTGTTGCTCTAATTTGCGGTTGTTCACAACCGTAATCTCCGTTTTATGGTGCGCTAACTCCAGTTTCCTAGAGTGCATCCAGTCTTCGACCTTGCGTATGCAGTGCGCGGCCGTCAACTCGACCTCTTCGATCGACTCGCCGTAGACCTCTAGCGTGATGTCGTCTGCGAAACCGACGATCACAACCCCTACAGGGAACTTTAGTTTCAACACCCCGTCATACATGACATTCCACAACACCGGGCCCAGGATGGAACCTTGCGGTACCCCTGCGGTGATTGGGACGCACTTCTGACCCTCCTCCGTGTTGTAAACTAGTACCCGATTCTGGAAATAATTTTCCAAAATCTTGTACAACGACACCGGTACGTGGATGCTCCTAAGCGCGAGCGCTATGGAGTCCCAACTGGCGCTATTGAATGCATTCTTCACGTCAAGCGTGACGATTGCGCAATAGCGAATGCCCCAACTCTTACGCTGGAGTGCTACCTCTGCCGTCTTGGTGACAGAGAGAATACCATCCAGCGTGGATCTACCTTTCCGGAAGCCGAACTGGTTACTTGCCAGACCGTTTACACCCTCTGTGTACTTCACCAGTCTGTTGAGGATAATCCTCTCAAGCACCTTGCCCGTAGTGTCCAGCAGACAGATAGGTCTGTATGCCGATGGGTCCCCTGGCGGTTTCCCAGCCTTCGGCAACAGCACCAATCTCTGTCGCTTCCACCTGTCCGGAAAGAGGCAGTCATCCAGGCACTTCTGCATGACTGCTCGAAATAGATCGGGGGCCACTTTCATGGCCGTCCTGATGGCCAAGTTCGGGATTCCATCCGGTCCCGGTGCCTTGCTCACCTTTAGGGAGTTGGCGATCACGATGAGTTCCTCATTCGTAACCCTTACCTCCTCCACAACCTCTGCACGGCTGCCGTCTCTCACGGATTGGATGCCCGGCAGGTTGGCCGACCATCCCTGGTCTGTGTCTGAGATACTGGAACGTCGGACGTGAGACTCAGCAACCGGAGGCCAAGGATTTGGCTCGTGTCGTGGAAAGAGTCCCTCGATGATACGCTCCAGCATCGCTGGTGATCGCTCTGCAGGCGCCAACACGCCTTTGGTCTTCGCCATTACGACTCTGTAGGCGTTGCCCCACGGATTCGTATTGGCACTCGCGCATAGCCTATCGAAGCAGGCCCTTTTGCTCGCCTTTATCGCACTTTTAAGCGCCGATCTTGCAGATCCGAATACTACACCGCGCTCTACCCTCTGTGCATCGGTACGTGCACGTTGCAACATCCGTCTTGCACGGAGGCACGCGTTACGGAGGTCCGCTATCGCGTCGGTCCACCAGTATACCGGTGACTTACCATTCCTAGGTTGGCGGGTCCTAGGCATGGTGGCGTCGCACGCCCGCGATAATGTGGCAACTAATTGGTCAGCACTCGGGCGGAGCCAACTGCCCCCCTCGCGCTCTCTTCTCATTGCTTCTGCAAATACCTCGGCATCGAAATGCGATGTCTTCCACCCGCGGACGGTCGGAGTATTGGCTCTACCCGTCGCCTGCCGCCTCACGTTCTGGACTACGCTATAGCAGACCGACTGGTGGTCACTATAGGTGTAGCCATCGTCTACCCTCCAGTTCACGATCAGTCCTGGGCTGGAGAACGTCACGTCGATGATCGACTCCGCACCATTTCTGCTGAATGTACACTTGGTTCCAACGTTGGCCAGATCTAGGTTGAGCTTTGCCAAAGCTTCCAACAAGATCTGACCCCTCTGGTTCGTGCGGCGGCTTCCCCACTCAACAGCCCAAGCGTTGAAGTCGCCCGCCACTACTAAGGGTGTTAGTCCCGTCAGCTCCATAGATAACAAATCGACCATCTGGGTGAACCTTTCGATAGACCAACGCGGCGGAGCATAACAACTGCAGTAGAACACTCCGTCCACCTTGGCAACCGCGTATCCTTCATTTGAGGTTGACACAACCTCCTGAACCGGGAACTTGCTGGTCGTGCATATGGCCGCCGTACTGGACTTATCTGCAACCCAATTACCGTTTCCGGGAGGAATGCAGTAGGGGTCCGATACGATTGCGATGTCCGACCGCGACTCAGACGCTGCTTGGTATAGCAGCTGCTGTGCCGCATAGCAATGGTTCAGGTTCAATTGTGTCACCCTCACGCCCGTGGTTTCGTGGCCGCCTTACCGGCTGGGCACCGTGGGCCTCCCATAAAGTGTTTGGCGTCCCGTTTTCCAGTACATACCAAGCACTTGGGAGGCTCCCCGCAGTCTTTAGCTTTATGGCCAGCACCACCACAACGCCTACATAACTGGCTCCTATCGGGCCCCTTGCAGGTCCAGGACTTGTGTCCTCCCTCGAAACACCTGAAGCAAACGTCCGGCTGCTGGAGTATGCTCAGGGGACATACTGACCAGCCAACCTTAAGTTTGGCTGTCTTCAGGGCCAGAGTTGCATCGGCCGATGCAAGCCGGAAAGTGGCCACCTGGGTCCCCGCTGGACCCTTTCGGAGGCGAATTACCTCAGTGGCTACTTCCACTCCGCACTTCTCCTTGAGGGCCTGTGCAATATCGCACCTCTCGGTGATTCCATCCAGGTTTTTGAGCTGGAGAGTCACCTCTGAGGTGAGTGCCCGAATTTGCACATCTTTCCCGAGGACCTGCTCGGCTACCGTCTTGTAGGCAGCGCCCTTGTTTTTAGCATCCTTACGGAGCTCAAGGATCATCTCGCCGGTGCGAGAACGACGGATGGTCCGCACATCCGCTCCCAGATCCTTGAGCTGGGTTTCGCCTCTCATTTTCTTCAAGACTTCGGAGTACTTGGACCCATCCGTCTTGAGTATGAGGGCGTCGCCCCTGCTTCGCGCCTTCTTTCCCGTTTTTGGACGATTTGTCGCCTTCTCGTCGTTGCGCTTGCTGTCTTTTTGGCGCTTCCTTCCTCCCACGGTAACCCAAGGGTTTCCCGTAGCTGCCACTTCGGCAGACTTTTCGGCGGACTTGGAGGCCGTTGGTGTGCTATCTCGCGGGCTTAGCACAACCAACCGTTTCTTGCTGTTCTCGGGGGCTTCCCCCGGAGACTGCCTTGCTCTTTTTGCGGCTGACCCGGAGGCGCAAACCGCTGCAAACATGCAGGTGTCCGTTTGGACCGACTTCGTCGCCCTTCCGGTCACCTCCGTTGCATTCTTCTCTGCAGCCACCGCTCTTGCCTTGAGCTCGGCGTGCTCCTTATTCGCAGCATCCACGGAGGACCGAAGCATGTAGAGAGCCTGCTTCAGGTACTTCGTCGTGTTGGTGCGACTTTTCGCAAACTCGATTATGGCATCGAGCTGCTCCGACAGCGCTACTACCTTCGGTAGCGTATATATATATATATATATATATATATATATATATATATATATATATATATATATATATATATATATATATATATATATATATATATATATATATATATATATATATATATATATATATATATATATATATATATATATATATATATATATATATATGTATATATATATATATATATATATATATATATATATATACCCGCACGAGACGTGGAGATGACGGTGTCATAACCGATTCGAGTCTGTCCGTCGAGTGTATACTGGCAAGTGCCAAAGGGTGCTTTAAAAACAAAACCTGTCCCGATGTAAAGGTGCTCGACTGCAAGCAATTGCGGTCAGCATCGATCATCGGTGGCAAAACAGTATACACCCCGTCAGACTCGTTTCGAGTTACGTTCGCCGGGTCAGCGCTACCAAGCCACGTCTCGATCCACCGGGTTCGTCTGCCTGTGCGATTATATGTGCCTCGCGTCATGAACTGCCTGAATTGTAAGCAGTTAGGCCACACCGCCGCCTACTGCTGCAATAAGGCACGTTGTGGCAAGTGTGGGGAAAATCATGTGCGGTGTACATGCAGCGCAGGGATAAAATAAAGAGGTCTCTCAAAGAGCGTTCGAAGCGTTCTTACGCTGAGATGCTGAAGAAGACCGTTACCACTTCTCCCATTACATCAAACCCTTATGATCTGTTGTCCTCTGATGAAACCGATTCTGACGATTCACCAGTGGGAACATCTTACGCCAATCCTGGGGAGTCTAGAAAGAGGAAAAATATTTCCTCTCCTAAACTTCCCAGAAAAGGTCCTAAGATTTCTCAAAGTGAAATGAAAGTTACAAGCAAACCAAACAGTGCTGCGGAAAAACCGAAGCAAACTCCTCCTGGGCTTGCAAATTTAAAGTCCCAGAAGGAGTTCCCAGCACTGCCAGGAACATCTAAAACCCCAGTTGTTTCTTTTGCACATCCAGTTGATGAAACAAACTCTGGATTAGTGAAATTTTCTGACATTGTGGACTGGATTTTTGAAACTTTCAATGTACCCGATCCAATTAAAATTTTTCTTACAGCATTTCTCCCAACAGTTAGATCATTTTTGAAGCAGTTGACTGCCCAATGGCCCCTCCTTGCAGCGATTGTATCCTTCGATGCCTAATTCAACTGCGTATATGAAGGATTCTATCTCTGTCTTACAGTGGAATTGTAGAAGTATTTTACCAAAAATTGATTCGTTTAAAGTTTTGATAAATAAAAACAAATGCGATGCATTTTCCCTTTGTGAAACTTGGCTTACTTCAAATATTGATCTCAACTTCCATGATTTTAATATTATTCGCCTTGATCGAGGCACCCCATATGGAGGAGTACTTTTAGGGATTAAAAAGTGCTATTCTTCCTATCGTATTAACCTCCCCTCGATTCCAGGCATCGAAGTTGTCGCATGTCAAATGACAATACAAGGTAAAGAGCTTTGTATTGCCTTAATATATATTCCTCCCAGAGCACAGGTTGGGCAACGGCTGCTCTTTGATTCAATAGAACTTCTTCCCTCGCCACGTTTGATTTTGGGAGACTTCAACTCTCATGGCGTGGCTTGGGGTTCCCCTTACAATGATAACCGCTCCTCTTTAATCTATAACCTTTACGATGACTTCGACATGACTATTTTAAACAACGGCGAAATGACACGTATCCCGAAACCTCCAGCGCGCCCAAGCGCTTTGGATCTATCCTTATGTTCGACGTCGCTACGGTTGGATTGCACATGGAAGGTAATCCTCGATCCTCACGGTAGCGACCATTTGCCTATTCTTATTTCAATTAATAACGGGTCAACTTGCATGCGACCAGTTGACATTCCGTATGACCTCACACGGAATGTCGATTGGAAGTTAAACGAGGAAATGATTTCAAAAGCGGTCGATTCGATTCAACATCATCCACCACTTGAAGAATACAACCTCCTCGCGGGCTTGATTCTCGACGCCGCGTTGGAAGCCCAAACGAAGAAATATCCCGGCGTAACGATTAAAGAACGGCCTCCCACTCCGTGGTGGGATCAAGAGTGCTCCGATGTCTACACGCAAAGATCCGACGCGTTTTTGGCCTACCAGAAGGGAGGTATACCTGGCGACTATTTACGGTATTCGGAGCTTGATACCAAGCTTAAAAGCTTGGCTAAAGCAAAGAAACGCGGATATTGGCGTCGGTTCGTGAACGAGACGTCGAGGGAGACATCGATGAGCACTCTTTGGAACACAGCCCGAGGAATGCGGAATCGCGTAACGGTCAACGAAAGCGAGGAGTCTTCAAGTAGGTGGATATTTGATTTTGCCAGGAAAGTATGTCCGGACTCTGTTCCTGAGCAAAATATTGTACGTGATGCGTCTCCGGGCCACGACGCGATAGAATCACCTTTTACGATGGCAGAATTTTCAGTTGCCCTCCTGTCCTGTAACAATAACGCGCCTGGGTTAGATAGAATCAAATTCAACTTGTTGAAGAATCTACCCGGCAATGCTAAGAGGCGCTTGTTGAACTTGTTCAATAAGTTCCTGGAGCAAAACATTGTACCGCAGGATTGGAGGCAAGTGAAGGTGATCGCCATCCAAAAACCAGGGAAACCAGCTTCTGATCACAACTCTTATAGGCCGATTGCAATGCTATTCTGTATCCGGAAATTGATGGAAAAAATGATACTCCGTCGTTTAGACCAATGGGTCGAATCAAATGGCCTACTATCGGATACTCAATTTGGCTTCCGCCGTGCCAAAGGGACGAATGATTGTCTTGCGCTGCTTTCAACAGATAATCAGCTGGCATATGCTCGCAAAGAACAAATGGCGTCTGCGTTCTTGGACATTAAGGGGGCTTTTGATTCCGTTTCTATTGACATTCCTTCGGGCAAACTTCACCGACAAGGATTTTCTCCAATTTTAAACAATTTTTTGCACAATTTGTTGTCCGAAAAGCACATGCATTTTACGCACGGCGATTTGGCAACTTTTCGCATTAGCTACATGGGTCTTCCCCAGGGCTCATGTTTAAGCCCCTTCTCTACAACTTTTATGTAAATGACATCGACGAATGTCTGGCAAATTCATGCACGATAAGACAACTTGCAGACGACAGTGTAATCTCTGTTACAGGAGCCAAAGCTGCCGATTTGCAAGGACCATTGCAAGATACCTTGGACAATTTGTCTGCTTGGGCTTTACAGCTAGGTATCGAATTCTCTCCGGAGAAGACTGAGATAGTAGTTTTTTCTAGGAAGCATGAACCTGCTCAGCTTCAAACACAATTAATGGGTAAAACGATTTCTCAGGTTTTGGTACACAAATATCTTGGTATCTGGTTCGACTCTAAAAGCACCTGGGGTTGTCACGTGAGGTATCTGATGAAAAAATGTCAACAAAGAGTGAATTTTCTTCGTACAATAACCGGACAATGGTGGGGAGCCCATCCAGGAGACCTTATAAGGCTTTACCAAACAACGATATTGTCTGTTATTGAATACGGGTGTTTCTGCTTCCGCTGCGCAGCAAACACACATCTGATCAAACTGGAGCGAATACAATATCGTTGTTTGCGTATCGCCTTAGGTTGCACGCAGTCGACCCATACGATGAGTTTGGAGGTCTTAGCTGGAGTACTACCAATGAAAAACCGCTTCTGGAGCCTGTCTTCTCGTATTCTTATCAAATGTGAGGTCTTGAACCGTCCCGTGATTGAAAATTTTGAAAGGTTAATCGAACTTAATTCTCAAACTCGTTTTATGACATTGTATTTCCATCACATGTCCCAAAATATTAACCCTTCTTCGAATATTCCAAATCGTGTCGACTCATCAAATACTTCTGATTCTACTGTGTTTTTCGATACATCCATGATAGAAGAAACTCGTGGAATCCCGGATCATTTACGCGTGCAGCAGATCCCCAAAATTTTTTCCAATAAATATCGAAACATCAACTGCAACAATATGTTCTACACTGACGGATCACTTCTTGATGGGTCCACTGGCTTCGGTATTTTCAATAACAATTTAACCGTCTCCCATAAGCTCGATAATCCTGCTTCTGTTTACGTCGCAGAATTGGCTGCAATTAAGTACATCCTAGGGATTATCGAAAAAATGCCCACGGACCATTATTTCATCTTTACGGACAGTCTCAGTTCCATTGAGGCTCTTCGATCGATGAAAGATGTTAAGCACTCTCCGTATTTCCTGGGGAAAATACGGGAACATCTGAGTGCTTTATCCGAAAAATCGTTTCAGATTACCTTAGCGTGGGTCCCTTCTCACTGCTCGAAACCGGGCAATGAGAAAGCGGACTCTTTGGCTAAGGTGGGCGCAACAAACGGTGATATTTATGAAAGACCAATTGCTTTTAATGAATTTTTCGCACTTGTACGTCAGAATACGATCATCAGTTGGCAAAATGCTTAGACCAGAGGGGAATTGGGAAGGTGATTACATTCCATAATCCTCAAAGTATCGACGAACCCGTGGTTCAAGGGGTTGGATGTAGGTCGGGATTTCATTTGCGTGATGTCTCGGCTTATGTCCAATCACTATAGATTTGACGCGCATCTCCGACGTGTTGGGCTCGGGGAAAGTGGTATCTGCGCCTGTGGTGAGGGTTATCACGACATAGAGCATGTGGTTTGGTCATGCCCTGTACACCGTGACGCCAGGTCTAAATTAATAGCTTCCCTGCAGGCCGAAAGTAGGCAGCCGGCTGTTCCTGTTCGTGATGTCTTGGCGAGCCGTGACCTATCCTACATGTCCCTTATATACGTTTTCCTGAAATCCATCCACGCCCCAGTTTAATCCTATTCCCTTCCGCCTACATCCAACCAAACGACAAGAACACGTTAAGAGCCCGGATCCGGAAACAGCAACTAGACCCGCACGATACTCTCAGGTCCCGAGGGAGACAACCCAATATGCCAGTCCGTAATATCTTGGCCCAGCAGCGGAACATATTCAATATGCTGCTTACCTATGGCGATGGAAAACCATCAAACAACAAATCAGTGCTTTCAATGCAAAACATTCTAGCTTTAAGTAAGATTTAGTTTCAGCTCGTAGTCGGCAGCGAGGATAAAAAATTTGCTTTTAGTTATTAAGATACTTTAGAAAGTAAGCTACCAGATAATTGGCGCCGTTAAACATTAAATTGTATTTGTGCCGTGTCAAATAAATTATAGATGAAAAAAAAAAAAAAAAAAAAAAAAAAAAATATATATATATATATATATATATATATATATATATATATATATATATATATATATATATATATATATATATATATATATATATATATATATATATATATTAGATATTTTAGACCATAAACCATTAGATATAGTTGGCTTAGTTGGCTCCGTAAAACATAAATTTGTATTGTGCCGTGTCAAATAAATGTTGTGTGAACAAAAAAACATTTACATCTGTTTTTTAACTGCTTCAATCTCGCGTGGCTATTGCTAAGGCATATTTGTGCTAGTTTATAGAGAAACCGTTCAGCCGAGAAAGCCATTAATAATTTTATTCACCTTCAGGACCCGTCTCAAAGTATTTAAAACGGTGTTTTTGTAGCCACTATAATTATTAAATTAAGTAATCGCTTCATGCCACACGGTACCAAGCGCGTGAATTTGGCTAGTTAACAATAGAATGAAGTAAAAGTGTCTCGTTGCAACCTAAAGTAAACAAATAATTCTGATGCCGGTCATAGCGAATCAATCTAGTGGTACACGCAAAAGTTCAAGCTTACATCATCCGATGTGTCCTCTCAAAACGCACATTAAATGCTCTGGCTTTAACACAACAAATGTGTCAAAAGGATAACGCAACAGATGCGTAATGAATTCATTGACAGAGATTGAACTTCGGATTTGGGCAAACGATCAGTTTTGGGACGCTCAAAAAACCACTGGTTACCTTCGTGGGTCGGTGCGTGTCAAAAGCTCGTGCATCCCTAATCATCGTCAGCAATCGAAACAGCCAACAGCGAGCCTCTATGCAACAGAATTTACTGACGCTGGGGCCAGTCACGTGGAACCGAATGCATATGAATAACACCAGAATCGTCGTTAAATGCAAAATGTTTGGAACAAATCCAATGTCTTTTTAATTGTTATTGATTCGATGATGTTTTTGAATGACCGGATTCATGATAGTGAATCGATCAGTTCATATTTGCGTTAACCAGTACCAAAATCATCAGTATTGATTACTGCTTGCACTGCTTTAACGATGGCAGCATTCTGGAAAATATTACCAATACCAGTACGAATCATCATGGCAATACTAGCACCGGTGAATACTTCAAAAGTGTTTTGATTTTAAGCCGTCCAATACATTGAACATTCGCTAAAGCACCAAATGCGTTAAGAACAACACACATGTATTCGTTGTACTGGTTCCGAAACAGTACAGAAATTGCTCTAGAAAGACGCATTATTGATGTGGTTACGCACAGTCTTAGCGTGTAATGCTAAAACAACTTTCGCTTTCTCTCCAATGAACAATTTGTTGTTCATCACCTTGTCATTACATGAAATGTATATTATCATATATAGTGTGTAGCCTAATAAGATTTACAAAAACTTCTTACATTTCCAACACCTTTTGGTATGTTATTCCAGCATTGAAATATTCAGCAACTAACCCCCGAAGATCGCTTGGACTCACAAGTACGCGTCATAAATCGCAACAAAAGCATACTTTCTCAACCGATTACGGTTAGGCTAGATTGCACGTCGCTTTCTTTCATGATCACAATAAACATTGTGGCAAAAACCCAAAACGACAAGCACTCAATTCAGTGCCATTTCTGACCACTATTGCAAATATCCACAGTGGTATGTGCCCCAAATTCGACTGCGGCTTGAACAAGTAGTTTTTTTATCCTATTTTGCCACCTACTCGGCCAATGCGAATAACTCTCTGGCTCTCTGTCTGCATCCGTTCGATCCTGTAATGCATCGAGTAAAACATTTATATTCCCATGAATTTCTAATCGTGTTTTGCGGATATTCCCTAAAAGCGATAAATTATTAACCAGTTCATTTCTCAAACCCCATTCCCTTGCTACCGGAGATGTTTCCAGTCGAAACAACAACAACCCTCTTACTGCCAAGGAGAATTATCTTTGGCCTCGCACACTGGTCACTAGAGTAAGTGTACCATCATTGTGGTTGTAGGAACATTGCTTGCGGTTCCAGCCTTAACTTTACTTTGGTTCAGAATCGAGAAGCTGGACACTCTAGTAGCCATTTCTTTTATTGGCTTTCATTACGCAGATAAAAAATGCAAAAAGGGTCAAAGCCCGATTTACAGCCCACCAGATCACGAGCAGGGACACCAACACTCCGTACCGTACGCAGTGTCTCATAGCGCAGCGGTAAATCTTCGACTGAACCAAAAAACCCACTTTCGAGTGAGGTTACGGAAGATCCTTTTGAAGTGTGGAGAGCCACGGCTACGGTATGGGTAGTTTTAATCCTTCCCTAGCTTTCACAGACGCAGAGCCACAACAGCTTTTATTCAGTGATCGCCATTGCAGGCTTTTAGGGAGAAGTCTATTCTTACCGCACGGCGCGGGTTACAAGGAGAAGGATTCTGAGAGGTTGCGGAGGCGGGAATTTTCGAATTACGACGAGTGGCAGCGAACCGAGAGGTGAGAAAATGGCTGCTTAACCGCAGTGCAAAATATAATCCCCAGCCGTACATTTTTGAAATGGAATTTTCAAGCTTTCCTGGAACATTTTGCACTTTCTCCGCCATTTGCCGTTCAAGTAGACTACGGCTCCTGAATGGTCAGTTTGTCAGTCAGTCAGTCTCGGTTAGGTTGGTCAAGTCAAGTCACTACTGGAAAGCCCCTTCATCCTTTGGTTGAAGTGAATTTTCCAAGTGTTGTTGGTACAGTTGCCTGCGCGTTGTTGAAAATCTTGTGTACAGTTTTTTGCAAAGCAATTATGTTAATGTTCAGTATCTCCGTTCCGTTTGTGGAAGAGGGTCGGATTAAGTTTCAATTTGGTTCCACACCGGAAGAATGAACAGGTAAAAGGTCAGCACACTTGACTAATTTTGCACGCTACTAACGTTACCCAGGCTGTCCCCTGCGGGGATACGCTGGTGAACCAATTGTAAATACGGGGAATCCATGAGTAAAGAGTCGAAAAATTAAAAAAAAAGTATATCCTATGATCTTTACTAAACGATTATGTCCGGCTAAATCACACTATCAAGAAGAATTTAGATTAAGATTTATTACCCCTACACTCATATTCTTTTTCTTTTACGGTTATATTGTATAATGTGCAATGAAGCTGAACTATGCGTATAGACACTAGAAAAATCATTTTAAAATTACGAACAACTTTCAAATGTTCGATTAAAAAAACCAACTTCGGATCGACATAAGGGAAGCAGTGTTTGAACGAAACCGCTGGTGAGCAAAAAACTTCTCGCAACCGACTTTCATGTAAATTCTATGCGTAGCTAATGCTAACATTGGGTTCCTTCAATCTTCCACCAACTCCCCAATATAAACATCAAACAGGATTATTATATTTTTTTCCTTTTGTGCGTTTCATTGCCGTGCTACCAAGCGAATCTAGGCGAATGTGCGTTGGCAAATTTTTCTCCGCAGCGAAACCCTAACGTCGAAGCTGCTGGGTTGGTTCTCGGAAAGGTTTCCGGTTCCGGCCATGCCGATGCAATATGTACCTGCTACCGCTGCAAACTTTCCGGCGCATGTGAATAATTAATGTAATCTTGTAGTACAGCAGCAGCACTCCGAAATCCTGCCACTGCTCGAGTGTGTATCCCTGTGTCCCCTCGCCTTTCCAACCAAGAACAATCAGAAGCAAAGTTTACGCAACCCGTATGAGCCCGGCACCGCCGCAGTTTCGTTTGGCACAAAAATTGGCATATTGTTTAACTGTATGGGCAAGAGCAAAAAACGTGCACGTAATTACAGACGCCGGGGCAAGTTCGTATTCTGAGGGAGCTTACGATGTTGCGTGTTACGAGAGCTCAATCTAATTTGATTAACTCTCTAGCCCACCGTAAGACTAAGTGAATATCCGTCAGAACGAAGCGTGTTTGGCAATTCTACTTACAACTCTAGCAGCATTGCTTGATGTTGTTAAATTTACTCACTAGGTAGCAGCAGGTTTTGCTGACTATGACAAATGTATGCTAAACTATACTGCCGTTCCAATCATAGTAGTCCCATGTTCTACACAAATCTTATGCACGAAGATTTTTCGGACAACGGTTTTTGGATACCTACTTCACATCCAACTTCGTTATACACTGTAAACCTAGTTTGTTTGATCGGCATAGTGTCTTCGGCAAAGTTATAGATAATAGTTTTGTCCTTTCAAATTCCTTCAATTTCCTTCGTTCTTTCAGCAATCGATTGGAAAAACTTCTATAAGCGACTACGACAGTCGTTATTTAGCATCAACAGCAATGTTAGCGGATATCAACAGTAGCATTGGCCGATATCGTATCGATACTTTCGGTATCGATACCTTTTGGCCTGAATATCGTTATTTTTTTATCGATGCACGCATTTTCAATATGAGGCTGGATCGATACCTTCGCCCCGACATTTTTTCGATACAGAAGGGAAACAATAAAATCGGAAAATATTGTTTTTTTTTTATTCTCGTTTATTTTCCGTCGGTCTAGTTCCGCCACTGTTGTGGCCAATCACCGACGCCCAGGGAGGCGACTCCACACCCAGGATCCTAACTCACGACCCGTTTATTAACGGACCGGCGCCAACGGCTTTACTTCCTCATGCGATGGAAGGCGTGATCCCAGAGATTTTTCGCCTCAGAAAATCTCCCGGTGTCGGCTAGGATTGAATCTAGACCAGTTGGGTTGGTTGTGAGTGGATCACGCCACCTCACAACCATCGACACCTATGTCGGCGGTGGGATTCGAACCCAGGCGTCGAGCGTGGTTGACGGAGGCGTTACCAACCACACTAGGCCCCCGCTCGGAAAATATTGTTGATTGCTACAAATTGTCTAACGGAGAATCCTTGTAGAATGCGCGGATACGACCCATCGCATTATTGTCTTCTACAAACAGTGCGTTCTTTTTATAAAAGAAACCAACAGGATTGAATATACCCGCACATTTCTAAGGCGGTTGTTGATTTGTCTTCAAAACGCAGATTTTTAGACAGTCGGTGTGCAGATTTTTATTGATTCGCAGATAATTACATTTTTTCAATAGTTTCTACAGATTTTTGTTAAAGTCTCTTTATATTTGCGCAGACTTTCTCAACATCTTTGCAAATTTTTGCAGACTTTTGTTTGCGCAAAGTAATTTTTTTCTAATCACAGGCAAATGTTTTTTCGGACTTTAAACAGACTTTTTTGTCGGTTTTTTTAATTGTTGCATACATTTTGCAAAAACACCTGGCATCTCTGATTGCCCGTATTAAAGATCAAGAAAAAATGGCAGCTTTTTATAGACCTGTTTCAAGTTGTAGGTAGAGTATCGATACAGCTGGTATCGATGCTCCGCCCTCGATGTCAACCCGGTATCGATGCATCTGACGAGAAATTATCGATACCTAAGTATCGATACTTTTGCAAATTTCGGCCAATCGGATAATGGCAGCACCAGCTGCAGAAGGTGCGGTGGCACTTACTCTATCAAAAAGCTGCCTTTGTGTGGGAACGGCAGCCGTAGGGGCAAGGCCAGCTGATGTAACGGCATTTCCTCTAGTGAAAAGCTGCCTTTGTGGAGTAGCGGGTAGCATCAGTAGTAGGTACATCAGCCGGCACTTCCTCCAATGAAAAGTTGCCGCCAAATTCTTTCATTCAGCTGTCAAATTTTCAGTGTGAAAACAGCTTTACACTGTGTTTTAGAAGAATGCTTTATTCCCACTGTCGGGGTAGCACAGAGATGCGATAAACCGATATGAAATTGAATAACAACTGTCTTTATAAAGACAACACAGAAATTATTAAAAATGTAATATTTTTTCGTTTTGCGCTATAATCAAAAGTTAATTATCTCTATCTGCATGCACACTCTGACTGTTGAACCTTGTTTGCGCCGCATAGTGTTTTTTTCCGTTCATGTTCAGTGATGTCGTATTTATATATGCAAATTGAAATTCGGTAGCAATTTCTGCACAAAACTTTAAACATAACATACAAGTAATGTAACAAACAACGTTTTGTAGTTCTATGTCAACCTTGCGGTCGTGGCTTTGAAGACAACCCTTGTGATTTTAATTACTGTTTTTATGAAAAGAATTTTTTCTCAACGTGTATTTTGCCATAGTACTGCAACGTCTCTCAGGAAATTCGGCTACATAGGGATGTAAAGTGAAAATCTAGAAACGGAAAAAGTGAAAAAATCGGTAGGTTGTCAATGTGTTTCCTTCTTTCTTGTAGCAATCGCACATAGGAGAAAATATGCTTCAATCCTGATCAAAAATGAAAAATTCAAAATAAGTCAACTTTGTTGTGTAGAGATTTTGAAGTGTGATGTTTGCCCGATCATTTGACAGCATGTAAACGGTCGTAACGAGAGGTTTGAAGCGAATGCAATTCAACAGTTTTTTTGTGGATGATAGTGACGCTTTGATACCGTGAGCTTAAATATAACGTTTCGGAGATAAACTAGTAATTTTCAAATGAAACAGCGATGGTGATAGTTAAGGAAGGTTAATCTAACGAGAAACTTTGTCAAACTATGGAAACTTTGTCAAACTATGGAAAAGTGTACTAAAAAGTAATTTCATGATAAATTCAAGTGTTTGGATGAATTCTGAGCCAATTTTGACTAAATTTAAATTTTATTATAAGAAATGTCACATATCGCGTTTAGGTTGGTTACTCCATGCAAAAAAATATCCAAATCCACTCACTAGTTTTTATTATCACTAGGGTATCGGCTCTATTATCGTCAGGTTTTACCTATTATCGTCCGGGGAGTTAATAATGTCATAGAGACCTAATATTTTGCAAAGAGATGCTCTGCATCATGAAGAACCATCATGCAAGAAACTAACCATCTTGGACATCATTTACCCCCCGGACGATAATAGGTAAAACCTGACGATAATAGAGCCGATACCCTATATGATACGTTTTCAGTGCAAAAAAAAAATAAAATAATTATGGTCAGGTTTGATGTTCTAAGTGTTCCACTGTGAATCGATTAGAAAATGTTCTGCAAATGCAGAAAATTGTAGTTTCATTTTTCGAACTATTGTACTATTGAAAATTGTGAAGCTTTGTTAAAACGCAAAATTTGACCTCTGATTCGTCGCTTAATTCTTACTTTTCCAAGCACGGTCTCATAACTCATATTAGTTCTGGACAGCGACTACAACGATGTATGTCCTTACAGCAGTGGCAGCGGGTATCAGCATCGATAGTAGCAGGGCCAGCTGATGTAACTGCCGTTGCATCCGCTAGTAAAAAGCTGCCTTTGTGCGGCAGCGGGCAGCAGATACATCAATCCAATGAAAAGTTGCAACACACTAAGGCCGATGTTACACAGAAGGCGATGAGAGTCGCGTCAAAACACACAATATATGAACCGTCAAATTTTCCATGTGAAAACAGCTTTCCACTATTTTTCAGAACAATCGGGGATAGCACAGAGATGCATCAGCATTATATCCGATATTAAATTGAACAACAAATTGTCCTTCTGAGGACAAATTAAATACTTAATTGAAGAGTTAATATCTTCGGGTACCTACAGCGAGTACCAGTAGCAGTAGTGGTGGTAACAGTCTCAGCGGTAGGTGTAGCGGCACTTTCCTTAGCATCAGCATCAGCGGTAGGTGCATTGGCCAACACTTCCTCCAGTGAAAAGCTCTGCCGTATGTTGGAATCACACAAACTTTTTTGTGGATGTTGGCCGTCCGTGACAAGTTTTCAATGTGAAAACAGCTTTCCACTGTGTTGTCCGAGTGCTTTAATCACTTACTGAAATAGCGATACTGCCAATAATATGAAGTGCGGAGTGCAGAAAACACCTAGCAATATCACAATCGATCAAATGCCTCTGGTCGCAGTAATGAGTCCACACAAGAAAAAAAGTTAGATAAATCTGCACAGATAGGCAATCTACGGAATATATTTGAAGAAATGCTCAAATCGTTTGTAATATGGAGTTTTCACCAGTACATAAATTACAGTATTGATTTTAATCGGAATATAAAAAAGGGCATAATTATGGTATAATTTGGTGTACACATGTGCGGTGTTCAAACTATGCACAAAAAATTAAGATCACTAGAAAATAGAGGCAAACACCCACACATGTTTATTTTAATTTTTCTATATAGGATAACGGGGGTATTTTAGCCCACTTGCATATTTTGGCCCACCCACCACATTTAACGCATTTCATCTGATAATTTCAATGAATATTGGAAAACTATGCATGCATCGTTAAAATAAAACACCTAAGAATCATACTACACTATAATTTTCGGCAAAAAACTGACTCTAGGAAGTATTATTTTCGAATTAGGGCACACGTATTCAAAGTCATGACTGAGTCAACCCAAAGTCAGTAGTAAAACGTCCGCAATCTATTGTGACAAATATGCATGCTTTTGAAACAATTCGTTGTTGTAGTAACATCAATGAAATACCATAGAAACAGGTTTTATGGTCGAAGAATAGTAGACCGAAATGCGTTACGCGAAATAAAGCTGTTTTATTTAATTTTCACCGATAAGAGCCAATAAAACGGATAAGTAAACGTTCACGGTGATTAATCTAACCAGTAACCAGTAGTTTTTATACTCTCACAAGTTAGAAAAAGTTCAAATAGTAGTTTAAGGAATGGCCGAAACATGTTTGTTTCTCTCTAAAGTGAACATATTTTGGCCTTGCCAAGTTTTGACAGCTCTTTGTTTACCATTCAGCCGTTGCGCGCTGACAAAGCAGCTTGTGACAATTTACAGATAATTACTTCTTAGTTTATCACATTCAACGATAAGAAATTGGCTGAGAATGCTTGTCGAACCGCTATAAGTTTAATTTTTTAATTTCTAGATGCCAAAAATTTCCAAAAACTTACAGCCGAAGGATGTCCTCCTCAAATCCACTATTTCTGCTCTAAAAATACCGATGAAAATCTTAAATATAATTAGTCCGAAATATTTCCATACACGGTTCTAAATATGGAGGTGGGCCAAAATAAAAATTAGGTGGACCAAAATATGTTTTCAGTACTAAGTAGAAATTTTGATATTCCTAGCATATTTTTAATATATTGCATTGTTGGACGATGTATGTTAAAATAGACACTTAGCTCTTACCAATGGTACAACAAAGTAAGTATTTATGTTGAAAAATTGTGTTTGTTTTCAATACATTGTGCAACCACTTCCAAAAGCTGGCCAAAATACCCCCGTTACCCTAGCCTTTTTATTTTTTTACAAATAATAATCTATTTTTTTACAAAAAATCTTTTCTGCTTATACAAATTTGAATGGCAGAGGATAGTTTTGAGGAAGTCAGTACATATTATATAATTGCCAACATTATTCTTCAGTGCTTCAGTGAGCTGGTCATGTAACCAGAATGCCTGACGAGAGAGCCGCCAAAACTATCTTCAGGAGAGAACCAGGAAAAGGCGCGCGGTGGAAGAAGATGCACGATCAGAAGAAGAAGCTGGACATCTCTAATTCGTTCGGTCCTAGACCGGTGAATGGTCCGTAGCCACAAAGTAAAGTAAGGGCCCGTTCCTAAACCACGTAGTCAAATCTTGATCAATTTTTATACCCTTTGTACCCCCCCCCCCGTGGGTGGTCTTTCGGCCAACCCCTCCCCCCTATGCGACTTTACCCACGTGGTCTTTACATTTTTTTTATAACATTTGTCAAATGCCAAAAATTTGCTTGAATTTTATATTTTTATTATCAAACTTTCAGTACATTCTATATTTCTAAAATGCAAAAGCTGCATTTTTGACTTGATGGCAAGAATAAATTTAAGTCAAGAAAAATGACCACGTGGTCATTACGTTAACCCCCCCTCCCCCACCCCCGTGCGTGGTCTTTGGCAACCCCCCCCCCTCGCCACCCTCTTTATGACCACGTGGTTTAGGAACGGCCCGTAAGTACATTACATTATCCAAGCCCACCCTACACTAGTAGCATAACATTTATAATTACCTTACTATTTGCAGTAAACTTGATTGGATTTGACGCGAACTAGTGAATTTTCAACAAAAAGAAGTGTAATGACTGTTCATTAAGTCAAAGGAGGCCTTAGTGAATGGTTTATCAGCTATATCTACTGCAACTTTTGTTCTCGAACGACATGGGAATTCTGTTTGAACCAGTTGGGTGGCATTTAGTCTTACTGCTGCTAGTCAGGAAACTATGCATAGTAACCCATAAAACTCTCGCAAGCAGATAAAAAGCAAAACAACTTACCAAAATAGTCACGTATGCAGAAAAGGCACGCGCTAAGCTAGTGGATAGTCGCCGCACCGTGGAGACAAAACAAAACAGTAAATCGTTGAGAGTAAAAATCATCATAAACCTAGAGTGAAGCGAATCGTTAACAGATGTAGTAATAATGTTTTTTTTTTGGTAATAGAGACATAAACAAGAAATTTGCATTCTACTAGTGTAGTTCAAAGATTGGCATCGTGCCAAGTCGCATTTTCAAACCGTCTCTGACAGCTGTCCGTTGAGTGGTGCAGTTCTCGGGCAGACTATGAAATTAGTTAAGTGTGTTCTAACCATTAATGAATATTCACAGCCGCCCTTGATTCACGCGAGAACAAGCTCGAAAAAAGAGCTGCCAGTAGTATCGTCACATGACAAATTAACAACTCTATTTGAATTTGTTCCATGAAAGTGTTAGGTTATCTCTAAAAAACATTTCTGCCTATTGATTTAGTGAAATAGATCTAAATAGCAACCAAAATGCGAATCCCCTTAGGTTTGTTTTGGCACTATAAACATGTTAATTAAGACAAATATTATTACATCAAATTAATTAGATTTATCTAAATGATAATGTTTCCACACACTGAGTAACCCTGCCCACGGAGTTAGATAATTTTGAATAACTTTCTCGTGTAGAATATACACAGAGCTGAGCCGGATCAAACCGGATTGAAATGGGCTTACTGTCCATTAACATTTTTAGCTCCATTTGGTCTAGAATAAATTTGAGCTAGAACCTATACAAGCTTACTCTACAAATTACATCTAAATCATGCTGTAATTATAGTTTACAATGATTAACTCGAAAATAATGGAGAAATATGTTTCGCAAGATTAAAACAAACCATAGTGATCTGGCTGAAAATGTACAAGAAAATTATGTTGTATGAGTTTCAAACTAAAATTGAAAATATAGCTTATGCATAGTTTGGAAAATATGCTAACTATAAGCAATCGTTAATCTACATTAACGACGAATGAGAAATGAACGATGAAAACTCAAGCCTTTTTAGGTTTAGGTGCAACCCATTACAATAAATTGGAAAAAAAATTTAAGAAAAGCAAAATAACTTCGAAACCATTACAAACCAAAAATTTGAAGTTGAATTTAGTTGAGGAGAATCAAAAAATAAAAAGAAAAAAGACAATTTTCTTACATCCGATTCTTTTTTTTACACGCTTTTCACATTTGATTTACTCTTAATACGGTATTTCACACGGGACGAATCCCCCATGCAATAAAAAGTAACACAGTTTTATTTTGCATGGTGTCTCAAAATGATACTTTTTTCACACACATCCTCGGTGCAAAAAAAGCGAGTGTAACACGGTTTCTCGAAACACGATTTTATTTTACACGGTTTCTCGAAATGACACGGTTTTTGACACTACCTGCATATCCCGTGCGAAAAAAAAAAGTGTATTAGAATTTGAGGGCAATTCTTTCTCATGAAAGCTTTTCAGACAATTTACCTTCTAAGAGATGAGGTCCTAACACATTTATTCCATCCTACCATTTCTCCATTCAAGCCTAGTGCTCTACTAAAAATATTTTCAATAGTTGCTTCATTTTCTCTAACCAACAATAAAAGATTTTGCGTACACTTTATAGGGTAAATTGAAGAAAAAAAAAACACTGCACATTCAGATGTTTGTGATCCTTTTTATGGTTTGATTTTTCCCCGTCAACTTTGAACTTCATTCTTATTTAGCCTTCGACTGTCGAATTAACCAATATTCAAACAGAAAGGACCGCATCATCATGTCTATTGAAACAGGGGTCGCCATCTATCCTTTTTTCAATTACTTCAAACGGATCTAGCGGCTAGCAGGGACGTGCCCATCGGGACTATGAATCGTGCGGCATATTGTCACATAAACTCGCCGGATCGTTAATCACCGATTAAATATGTATGGTATCGTTTTCCCAACCCTGCACCACCGTCCTTTCTGTCCTAAAAGAATGCAATCCTCGCTTTAAATAAAATAAAATAAAAAAAACACATACGACCTTATCAATTCAATTGATCAGATGTATCACTCTGACGAACGGAACGGATCAGTTGATGTCAATTGGCGCCAACTCTGCGCGTATCGTTGCGAAAGATCAAACGCTGGCATTAGTTTCTAATCAGCAATCTAGTTGAGTGACGTTGACTGGAATTATTATTTTTTTTTTCACAACATTTATTTGACACGGCACAATACAAATTAATGTTTTACGGAGCCAATTTAACCTAATGCCTTATGGTCTAAAATATCTTATAAGCTAAAGACAAATTTTTTATCCTCGCTGCCGACTACGAGCTGATACTAAATCTAATACTAAAACTAACATGGTTTTTTTTAACCGAGATTCGTTTCGCTGTTAAATTGGCACTTTGATGCTCTTCAAGTAGCTATAAACATGTAGCATGTATGGCAAGTTTCGCTGAGCGAGGATATCACGAACTGGCACATATAGCTGTATTCCTCGGGCCCTGACGGTATCCAGAAGTAGAGATCTGGCGCCGCGGAATTCAGCACACACCCAAACCACGTGTTCGATGTCTTGGTACCCCAATCCACAAACGCAATGATTACTGCTCGCCAGCCCAACACGCAGGAGATGTGCGTCTAACCCGTAGTGGTTGGACATAATCCGAGACATCATGCGAATGAAATCTCGTCCTACATCCAACCCCCGAAACCAAGGTTTGGTGGAAACCTTGGGGATGATGCTGTGTAGCCACCTCCCCAGTTCTCCCTTATCCCACGAGGGCTGCCAGTTGATAAGTGTATTCTGACGTGAAAATTTTAAAAATTCATTGTAGGCAATAGGTCTGTTGTAAATATCACCGTTTGTTGCACCCACCTTAGCCAAAGTGTCCGCTTTCTCATTGCCCGGAATGGAACAATGAGAAGGGACCCACACTAAGGTAATCTAAGAAGATTTTTCGGATAAAGCACTCAGATGTTCCCGTATTTTCCCCAGGAAATACGGAGAGTGCCTTACATCCTTCATCGATCGGAGAGCCTAAATAGAACTGAGACTGTCCGTAAAGATGAAGTAATGGTCCGCGGGCATTTTTTCAATAATCCCTAAGGTATACTGAATTGCAACCAATTCTGCGACGTAAACAGAAGCAGGATTATCGAGCTTGTAGGAGGCGGTAAAATTATTGTTGAAGATACCGAAGCCAGTGGACCCGTTGAGAAATGATCCATCAGCATAAAACGCATTGTCGCGGTTGATGTTTTTAAATTTGTTATAAAATATTTTAGGGATCTGCTGCACACGTAAATGATCCGGGATTCCACGAGTTTCTTCCATCATGGATGTATTGAAAAACACAGTAGGAACATAAGTATCTTACAAGTTGACACGATTGGAGGTGTATGAGGAAGGATTTATACTTTGAGACATGTGATTGAAATACACAGTCATGAAACGGGTTTGAGAATTAAGTTCAACTAGCCTATCGAAATTTTCAATTACCAAGGGGTTCAAAACCTCACATTTGATGAGAATACGAGTAGTCAGATCCCAAAAAGCGGTCTTTTAATGGGAGAACGCCCGCCAAAACTTCCAAACTCATCGTATGGGTCGATTGCATGCAACCTAAGGCAATACGCAAACAACGATACTGAAATCGTTCCAGCTTGATTAAATGGGTATTTGCAGCGGAGCGGAAGCAGAAACACCCGTACTCAAGCACCGACAATACCGTTGTTTGGTAAAGCCTTATATGGTATCCTGGGTGGGCGCCCCACCATGATCCAGTAATTGTCCGGAGAAAATTTACTCTCTGTTGACATTTTTTCATCAAATACCGAACGTGACATCCCCAGGTGCCTTTTGAATCGAACCAGACACCAAGATATTTAGATACCAAAACCTGAGAAATCGTTTCACCCATTAACTGTAAGTGGAGCTGAGCAGGCTCGCGCTTCCTAGAAAAAAACTACTATCTCAGTCTTCTCCGGAGAGAATTCGATACCTAGCTGTAAAGCCCAAGCAGACAAATTGTCCAAGGTATCTTGCAATGGTCCTTGCAAATCGGCAGCTTTGGCTCCTGTAACAGAAACCACGCTGTCGTCTGCAAGTTGTCTTATCGAGCATGAATTTGCCAGACATGCGTCAATGTCATTCACATAAAAATTGTAAAGAAGGGGCCTTAAGCATGAGCCCTGGGGAAGACCCATGTAGCTAATACGAAAAGTTGCCAAATCGCCATGCGCAAAATGCATATGCTTTTCGGACAACAAATTATGCAAAAAATTGTTTAAAATTGGTGATAATCCTTGTCGGTGAAGTTTGCCCGAAAGAATGTCAATAGAAACGGAATCAAAAGCCCCCTTAATGTCCAAGAACACAGATGCCATTTGTTCTTTGCGAGCATAGGCTAGCTGAATACCTGCGGAAAGCAACGCAAGACAATCATTCGTTCCTTTGGCACGGCGGAAGCCAAATTGAGTATCTGATAGTAGACCATTTGATTCGACCCAATGGTCTAAACGACGGAGTATCATTTTCTCCATCAATTTCCGGATACAGGATAGCATTGCAATCGGCCAATAAGAGTTGTGATCAGAAGCTGGTTTTCCCGGTTTTTGGATGGCGATCACCTTCACTTGCCTCCAATCCTGCGGTACAATGTTTTGCTCCAAGAACTTATTGAACAAGTTCAACAAGCGCCTCTTGGCATTGCCGGGTAGATTCTTCAACAAGTTGAATTTGATTCTATCTAACCCAGGTGCGTTATTGTTACAGGACAGGAGGGCAACTGAAAATTCTGCCATCGTAAAAGGTGATTCTATCGCGTCGTGGCCCGGAGACGTATCGCGAACAAGGTTTTGTGCAGGAACAGAGTCCGGACATACTTTCCTGGCAAAATCAAATATCCACCGACTTGAAGACTCCTCACTTTCGTTAACCGTTATACGATTTCGCATTCTTCGGGCAGTGTTCCAAAGAGTGCTCATCGATGTCTCCCTCGATGTTTCGTTTACGAACCGGCGCCAATATCCGCGTTTCTTTTCTCGGACCAAGCTTTTGAACTTGGTCTCAAGCTCCAAATACCGCTTAAAGTCGTCGGGTTGATCTTTCACCCAAAAGAAGGCCTTAAACGCGTCGGATTTTTCCGTGTAGACATCGGAGCACTCTTTGTCCCACCACGGAGTGGGAGGCCGTTCTTTAATCGTTACGCCGGGATATTTCTTCGTTTGGGCTTGCAACGCGGCGTCGAGAATCAAGCCCGCGAGGAGGTTGTATTCTTCAAGTGGTGGGTGATGTTGAATCGACTCGACAGCTTCTGAAATCATTTCCTCGTATAACTTCCAATCGATATTCCGTGTGAGGTCATACGGAATATCAACTGATCGCGTGCGAGTTGAACCATCAATTGAAATTTGAATAGGCAAATGATCGCTACCGTGGGGATCAAGGACTACCTTCCATATGCAATCCAACCGTAGCGATGTTGAACATAAAGATAAATCTAAAGCACTGGGGCGCGCTGGAGGTTTCGGAACGCGTGTCATGTCCTCGTTGTTTAATATTGTCATATCGAAGTCGTCGCAGAGGTTATAGATCAAAAAAGGAACGGTTATCATTAAAAGGGGAACCCCAAGCCACGCCGTGAGAGTTAAAATCTCCCAAAATCAAACGTGGCGAGGGAAGAAGTTCTATTAAATCAAAGAGCAGCCGTTGCCCAACCGGTGCTCTGGGAGGAATATATATTGAGGCAATACAAAGCTCTTTACCTTGTATTGTCATTTGACATGCGACAGCTTCGACGCCTGGGACCGCGGGGAGGGTAATACGATAGAAAGAATAGCACTTCTTAATCCCTAGAAGTACTCCTCCGTAAGGGGTGTCTCGGTCAAGGCGAATTATATTAAAATCATGGAAGTTGAGATCTACATTAGAAGTGAGCCAAGTTTCACAGAGGGAAAATGCATCGCATTTATGCTTATTAATCAACACTTTAAATGAATCAATTTTGGGGATGATACTTCTACAATTCCACTGTAAAATAGAGATAGAATCCTTCATCTCAGCCGATGAATTAGCCATCGAAGGATACGATCGCTGCAAGAAGGGGCCATTTAGCAGTCAACTGCTTCAAAAACGTTTTAACTGTTGGTAGAAATGCCAGCAGAAGACTTTTAAGAGGATCAGTTATGTTGAAATTTTCAAAAATCTAGTCCACAATATCTGAAAACTTCAGCAGTCCAGATTCTGGCTGAATCTTGGACGAAAAAGAAGGAACAGTTGGGTTTTTTGATGTTCCTGGAAGTGCCGGAAACTCCTTACTTGAATTCAATCTTGCCAATCCCGGAGGAGTTTGCTTCGGTTTTTCTACAGCACTTTTATGTTTCTTAGTATCAGCCACTTCAGATGGAGACCTTCTCTGTACCTTCCTAGAAAGTCTAGGAGAAGAGAGGTTTTTTCTCTTTCTAGACTTCCCGGGTTCAACAAAAGAAGGTTCCCCAACTGAATCGTCAGAATCAGACTCATCGGATGACAAGACCTCGAAGAGATTCGGGGAAACCAGTTTGGTGGCAGCGGCCTCTTTAAGCATTTCTGCGAAAGTGCGCTTAGAGCGCTCTTTCAGAGACCGCTTGATCTTCTCTTGGCGCTGTTTGTACGCGGGACATGCAAACAGCTCATGCGGAGTCTGCTCACAATAGAGGCACTTTTCAGCACCCTTATTACAGGCGTCATCCGCATGTTGCTCTCCGCACTTGCCACAACGTGCTTTATTGCCACAGTGGGAGGCTGTATGGCCCAACTGTTTGCACTTGAGGCAATTCATTACCCGCGGTACAAACAAGCGCACGGGAAGACGCACTTTGTCCACGAGCACATAGCTCGGCAGAGCAGACCCGGCGAAAGTCACGCGAAAAGAGTCTGAAGGGGTGTAAGTTTTTACACCATTGTCGAGCGATACTGAATGTAATTGCTTACATTCAAGTATCTTGGCAGGTTCAAGGCTAGAATCCTTGAAAAGGCCTATTCCAGACTTCAACAGGTCCTCGACAGTCAGACTCGATTCGCTGACCACACCGTCAATCTCAACTACGCGAGCTGGAGTGTACACGTGGTACTCCCGCGTGAAGAGCTCACAAGCAGCAATCTCGTTTGCTTGCTTGAGGTCGGACACCAAAACACGCAGCTTATTCGGGCGTACTTTAGTAATTTCAGTCACGGCTGTCTTTACTTTACAGATTTTTTTTTTACATTTGGATCTTTACAGATTTGCATTGTGTTCAATGGTTTCACTTTCGGCCGAAAAAATACAGCCCCAATACCAGCTTTGCCCTCCGGATACTGCTTAAGCCGATGGGTAGCTTCCTGCGGGTCTCCATTTTTAACCCTTGGAACTTTGTATCCGGGAGGGCTAGGCGGTTGAACGAGCGGGTGTTCATCCCCGCTTTCGGTCATGCCACCATCGTCGTCCATGTTGGACGCGTGACCCACACACGCAAAATGCCAATCAGTAAATAATATTGTAGAAAAAAACCAAAAAAAAAACTACTTAGCTTATGCAGCCGCTCTCCATCACAATCAGCGCACGGGCGATGCCAATCTCTGCTTGCTGCTTCCTTCCTTGGTTGTCCGATCGACCAATGCAGCTAAACGGCCGTGCGCCGGCTACCGAATTTCTTCTGGCAGCGACACAACGCACGGACTATTGTTGACTTCTTCTTCTTTTTGCTGTCTTCAACAGCGACGACGGCAACGAGCAGCAGAGCACAATGCACGGTGACCTTGTGGGCGAATTACTGGTCGGCACTATCGAGATCGAAATGAAATCCGACCGAGCGACCGAACACGACGAGAGCACAACTCGAATGACTGGAATTATTATGCCCTGCAATGATGGCTCAACGAACGATATCGATTTGCTCAACACTGTTTTTGACTTCACCAGGTTCATGATATTTATTTTACTTTTTTTAATCAATTTAATTCGAAAATGTCCAAACACTCAGGGCGATTTTGTTCGTTATATTTTCAACGCAAAAAAGCCTTTTTTGAACGCATCCCCCGCGTAAAAATTAGACCTTAGTGTCTTTCAATCCGGTTAACACATTCCACGCGATCCAGATTAAGGCGGAATCCATAAATTAGGCAACGCGCATAGGGGGGAGAGGGGGTATCTTTGAGCGTTACGATTTGTTATACAGGAGAGGGGGAGGTGTGTTCAGCGTTACGTAACGAAAAATCTGTGGAGAGACTCTCGAAAAAAAAGCATTTTTATCAAGGAAATCCTTCTGCAACGTTACGTAATTTTTATGGGGGGTAGGTGTTGGCGTTACGTTTCGTTACATATGGGGGGTGGGGGTCCAAAAACTGAGTTTTTTGCGTTACGTAATTTATGGATGTCGCCTAGACTATATTACAAGCCTCAAGAGGCGAAGAATGTTTGCAAAGAGCCAAAGAACCACAAATCCGCTGGGAAGGATGACTTACCGGCAGAACCTTTCGAAGTCGGAGCGAGCAGCTATGTAGTGCAATTCACCAGATTATCCTAAAGGTGTGATCTGGAGAAAAACTACCTACGGACTGGTTGAAAGGACTCATATGCCTATGCTGTAAAAAGGGACATAGACTTGATTGTAGTAATTATCGAGGCATAACCCTCCTCAATTCCGCTTACAAAATTCTCACGTATCCTGCTCCAGCGACTGAAGCCGTTGCAGGAAGCCTTTGTTGGAGAATACCAATGTGGTTTTCGAGTGGGACGATTTACAACGGACCAGATGTTTACGTTGAGACAGATCTTCGACAAGTTTCGAGAACACAACTTGCTGACACATCATCTGTTTATTGACTCTAAGACGGCGAACGATGCAGTGAAACGCAAGGAGCTGTGGCAGCGCTTGACGGTTTCACATCATGCGTCAGAACAGTGGGCAAATTTTCGGACGCGTTTGTGACATTAGATGGACTGGAGTAAGGTGACGGGCTCTCGAACTTGTTGTTCAACATAGCTTTAATAGGTGCAATACGAATGGCAGGTGTGCAGAGGAGCAGCACCATCATCACGAAGTCCATGCTTCTAGGATTCGCGGACGACATTGATAAAATTGATGTTAACCGTATTGGACCCTGCCCTGACTCTGCCAAAACGAAATACATGGTGGCTGGCAGAGAGCGTGGTAGTTCTGCGGGTGTTGGTGATTTTGCTTTATAGTGTCTTCGGTATACTGCCTATAATCGCATACCAGTCCCATATGGATTTTCATCGTTTTTGGGTTAAATATCAGATTCCATCTATTTCTTGCTTTACTATCGATTAAGGAAACAAAAAAGCATGTTTTATTTGAAAAAGTCAGAAATGTGAGGTCAAATTGTCTTATCTTAAAAATAATCGCATATCAGTCCCACCAAATGTTATTCTGAGTATGGCCATATCGCCGTCGTCTTCCGTCAAGTCACTGTTGTAATGAAATTGGAAACTTCCCTTTATCAATACCACTTTTTCGATATGCTAAATGCACGGGCTAATGCGGAATAATTCATTCAAGTTATTGAAATGTTTTATTTAGCACGTATTGCGAAACACTGAAGACGTAAGACAGAAAATTATTCAGAACGACTTGAACTGTCCTACAGTACGGTCGCATTTTACCAACAGCTCGAGGCTAAGTCTTAGACTACCAAGAGACATTAAAATTTTGCTTTTCGCTTTCAACAGGCAATCTTTTTAAAAGACTACCTGTTGAAACGCAAAGTAATAAATTTGTTTTTAACGTTGACGAGTGTTTAGTGAGTGAGTTTGGTTTGAGATATTTCTACTTAAATTCTATAGTTAAGTGAAAGTGTAGTGAAGGTTTCCAGTTATCCCTGGAAGAAATAAAAAAGCTCGCTTGGATGCGGCTTCAAGGAAACGTGAGGCATCTCCTCCAAGTGACACTGAAATTTCGACTAACAGGTATGATATTCTTTCTTCCGTTGGGGATCAAGAATTCCAAACTTCTTATACTGAGCATAAAGCCGTTATGAAAAAGGTTAAAGTTCCACCTATTGTGGTATTTGTAGCGAATTTTAAAGCATTTCGATCAAAACTTTCATCATTTCTGTCGGATGTGAAAGTTAATTTTCAAATTGGCCGCCAAGGCGAAATTCGTATTTTGGCCGAATCTTTTGATGGCCATAAACATCTTTTACAATATTTGACTGAAAAGATGCATAAATTTGCTTCTTTTGATGCCAAAAACGAGAGACCGTTTAAGGCTGTCTTGAAAGGTCTTTCAAATGATCAAACTATTGAGTAAATTAAAGATTGTTTGACAGAATCACTTGGTTTTGCCCCCAACCAAGTAATTTTGATGGAACGAAAGGCAAATGCCAAATTAATCAAACTGGAATACACCAGGAAAATTACTTGGTACATTTTGATCGTACCAAAGTACATAATTTGAAATGTTTGGAAAAAGCACGTGTTTTATTTAACGTGCAAATAAAATGGGAAAATTTCAAGAGACATGGAGGAATCCATAATCTCACGCAATGTCGGAATTGTCAAGCCTATGGTCATGGAACTCGAAACTACCATATGGCAGCAAAATGTATGATTTGTGGTGACACTGGTCACACGAAAGATATCTGCCCCGTGAAAGAGACCACTAATAGTTTCAAATGTTTAAATTGTGGGGGAAATCACAAATCTAATTTTTTTAATTGTCCTGTAAGGTCAAAAATCATTGCTTCCTGACAACGTAGGAATTCAAAACAACCTGTTGTCAATGTGGGTAAACAAAAGACTTTCAATACTGTTCAGGCATCACCAGCACTTTCAGTAGCAGGTGTGTCTGTAGGTAATAATTTGAATTCAGCTAACAAATTTCAGACAAAAAATCCTGTTCAGGCAACACCAGGCTGTTCATATGCCAGTGTCCTTTCAGGAAATATTTCAAATTCAAACAGTAACAAACCATTCGTGTTTGGTGCTGAAAAGTCAGCCAGTATTGATTTAGGTAGTCCAACACCCGAAAAGATTGAATACCTACAACAATCCATGCTGCAACTAATGTCCGTTTTGTTGAACTGTAACTCGATGTACGAGGCTGTTCAAGAAGGTTTAATAATAATTTACAACTAATATTGTTATGAAACTGAAATTCAGCAATGATTTTAAATAATGCTGCAAATTTTCTAAATTGGAATGCTCGCTCTTTAAAAGCGAAATAGGATGAATTTTTCAATTTTTTAACAGTCCACGATGTGCATATTGCAGTTGTGACTGAAACGCTTTTAAAGCCAAATATTAAACTAAAAAAGAACCCAAATTATATAGTTCATAGGTTTGATAGAATTGATGTTGCCGGTGGTGGAGTTGCAATAGTTATCCACCATCGAATAAAACATCGTGTTTTACCCCATCTTGAAACTAAAGTTATCGAGAGTTTGGGAATTGAAATTGAAACAAGTATTGGCATTTTATTTATAGCCGCAGTGTATTTGACTTTCCAATGCACTGGTGAGCGAAAAAATTATTTCAAGGAAGATTTGCAAAAACTCACAAGAAATAAATCTAAATTTTTAATCATCGCTGATTTTAATGCGAAACACCGATCTTGGAATAATGCTCAAAGCAATTCCAATGGAAAAATATTGTTTAATGATTGCTCGGCTGGTTTTATTCAGTTTTATTTCCAAATGGACCTACATGTTATTCTTCTATTGCGAATCCATCCACTATTGATTTGGTATTAACAAATCAAAGTCATTCATGCAGTGATTTATTAACTCATGCTGACTTTGATTCTGATCATCTTCCCATAACATTTTCTATTTCCCATGAAACAATTTTAAATCCCACTAGATCTGTGTTAAATTATCACAAGACAAATTGGGATAGATATCGTTCTACGATCGAAGAAAACCTGAATGATGATATTATTTTACAAAGTAGTGCTGACATTGACAGAGCATTAGATAATTTTAGCAGCTTAATTCTCACTGCCCGGAATTCATCAGTTCCTAAGGCTCGAGTGAAATTTAATGCACCAATTATTGACAGTGAACTTCAACTTCTTATACGTTTGAAGAACATACGGAGACGTCAATACCAAAGATCTCGTGATCCTGCTTTGAAAATTATTTTTCAAGAATTATAAAAGGAAATTGTGAAATGAGAATTTCATGAGAGAAGTTGAACAACTAAAACCTTATTCAAAACCTTTCTGGAAGCTTTCGAAGGTTCTTAAGAAACCTTCGAAGCCCATTCCAGTCCTTAAAGATGGTGATTGCATTTTTCTAACGAATGAACAAAAATCTCAAAAACTTGCTCAGCAGTTTGAGAGTGTTCATTACTCCAATTTGCACGTAGTAAGTCCTATTGAAAATGAAGTAAAACAAAAGTATGATCAGATCACCATCCAAGAATTTCTTTCTGAAGAGGTTATAGAAACAAACTTGAATGAGGTGCGAACTATTCTCAAAAAATTCAAAAACATGAAAGCACCAGGAGATGATGGGATTTTCTATATCCTTATCAAAAGACTTCCCGAAAACTCTTTAAATTTCTTGGTAAAAATTTTCAACAGATGCTTTGCACTAGCACATTTTCCTACGAAATGGAAAAATGTCAAAGTCACTCAAATCCTAAAACCCGAGAAGAATCTAGCTGAGGCATCAAGTTATCGACCAATTAGTTTACTTTCCTCTTTAAGCAAACTTTTTGAAAGAATAATTCTTAATAGAATGATAACACATATTAATGAGAACTCAATTATTGCAAATGAGCAGTTTGGTTTTCGCCATGGGCATTCCACTACTCATAAGTTACTTAGAGTAACAAATATGATTCGAACTAATAAATCTGAAGGCTATTCGACTGGAGCTGCTCTTCTAGATATAGAAAAGGCATTCGACAGTGTTTGGCATAAAGGTTTAATAGCTAAAATGTCAAATTTCAGTTTTCCGCTTTACCTCATAAAAATTATACAAAGTTATTTAACTGACCGCACTCTTCAGGTTAACTATCTGACTGGTAAATCTAATAGATTGCCTGTTAGAGCTGATGTGCCCCAGGGGAGTATCTTGGGCCAAATCTTATATAACATTTTTACTTCTGATCTTCCTGATTTACCACCAGGTTGTAAGAAATCTCTGTTTTGTGACGATACAAGCATTTCCGCAAAAGGAAAAAGCCTACGTGTTATATGCAGTCGGCTACAAAAAAGTTTAGATATATTTTCTTCATACTTGCAGAAATTGAAGATTTCCCCTAATGCTCCTAAAACACAGTTAATTATTTTTCCTCATAAGCCAAGAGTTTCTTTTCTCAAACCCACCCATAACCACGTTATTAAAATGAACGGTGTGGTCTTAAATTGGTCTGATCAAGTTAAATACTTAGGGCTGATTTATGATAAGAATCTTACTTTCAAGGAGCACATTGAGAATATCCAAACAAAGTGCAATAAATATATCAAATGTTTGTATCCTCTTATCAACAGAAATTCTAGACTTTGTCTCAAGAATAAACTGTTAATTCACAAACAAATTTTTAGGCCAGCAATGTTATATGCAGTTCCCATTTGGATAAGTTGTTGTGCAACCAGGAAGAAGACACTTCAAAGGATTCAGAATAAACTTTTGAAAATGATTTTGAAGCGTCCTCCCTGGTTTAGCACGAACGAGCTACATAGGCTCACTAATGTAGAAACATTAGAAAATATGTCAAGCCAAATTATCAACTAATTCCGACAAAAATCGTTGCAATCCTCAATTGCAACGATTAGCTCACTTTATAGTCAGTAAGATAGTTTTAAGTTTATTTTAAGTTTTGTTCTATTCCTTTTTTTTCCTCTACAAGTAGGTTTAATAATTTTCCTACAATTACATTAACTTAACTGCGAAAGCTAATAACATTCAATAATATAAAAAAGCGTACAAATATATATAATAGTGTTGAAATGTCACCGTTTGTGGCAGAACACACAATATTAATTCTGAATAGATATTAGTACATAAATAAATCATTACAAACATTCCCCCTATTAATAAAAAAAAATAAATAAAATTATTCAGTAGCATATCCAAGACTTGAACCTAATATTTAGCTCTTTCTAAGACGACCCTGAAGTCGCGGTAAGTAATGGGTAGACGTCTCCGCCATTCTCTATGCAGCATAGAAGTTGTCTGCGGCCATGAACGTGTGCCTATATTCAAAATACTTCAGAAAAATATGACTACTCATACACATACACCGACCGGTTAAAAGTGAGATTGGTATGCGATTATTTTGCTACTCGATGGCATGAATAATCGCATATCAATCTCTTCCTTATTTTTCATTGTAATTTTAACGAAAAAGGTAATTCTTAGATGAAGAAGTTATGATTAAGATCTATTTCATTACATTATGTCGAAAAAATAAGAATAACCCGCTCCAAACAGGTGAAATACCCAAAACAAAAATAATATCTTCAAGCGCTGTTTTCTCAACTCGATGATTTTCCAGATGGGACTCATATGCGATTATAGGCAATAATAGTTGTAGATAATAGTTTTGTGTATAGCTCACATTGTGTAGTTTTCGTAAAAAAAAATGATTTTCAAAAAGCGGGTTTATTAAAATACTTGGTTTTATTTTTTTTTTTAATTCTTAATCGTTTTTGTCTTACAAAATTATTATTTACAACTTTTCCAAAAGAAGGTCACACTAAACGAACAAACCGTCCAAGCTCTAAAAATATTTGTAGTCATCATTACTATTTTTGCATAAGCACAAAAAAAGTTCAAATAAAATTTTACGTATATTCTGATCTCTTGGGCTGGAAACACTCAAACAACAACAACAATCTGAGTATCAATAAGATTTAGATCAGCATACATTGTATATAAACAATCAATATTCAATCATTCAGACGTGCTTTGGGAAAATTCTTTGCAAACTTAGTTGGTTACTAATAACCTTATGCAGCAACAATCTGCCAACCCTATATTTCGACGGTTAAAGTTCTGGCTAAACGCGTTCAGAAACCGTGACTGATGCAAAATTGAGGAAAAGTGTATCTTATTGAAATGAGAGAAAAATTACCTCACACAGCGAAGCAGGCAGGGAAAATATTCACACCAACACCAAGGCCGGCGCGCTATGGGTATGGAAATGGCTTTATTTTATCTAGGCTCGGGTTTCGTCAATTATTGACAACCGAGGAACAGAACCGCAGAGGTCTCGTTAATTATGCGTATAAACATGTGACATCAATATTTCAGCGCTGGGAGACACAACCGGATGGAACTGGAAGAAACGCGATGAACCATGCAGAATGGGAAAAATTGACTCACCAATACAAGAGCGTTGTGCCCTAGCAGAAACGAGATATTCGTTCCTGTTGTTTCCTTTGCAATATCTCCGCCGATAAAAGTTCACTGGCTGGCTGTTGCTTCTTCTGGCGAAAGCTTTAGCGTCTTGTTGCTTATACACACGCACACAGTTTGGTAGCGCAAATAAAACAGCACTCTACTGAACTATGATTGTGAAAGGTTTATATTCATCCGATGATAAGGATATTTTCAAACAGATTTCGTCTTTTGCAATTCCTTCATGAAGTGTTTTTTGTACTGACTATTGAACTAGATGAATCAAATCCAGGCGCGATAGCTAATACGGCTACAAAACTGTCTAATCACGCACGTCGCAAGCACTATTTTCCACTGCTCGATTGATAAGCCAAATCAAGGGAGAAACTCTGCAGGGGTTGTTGGGCTTCTAGGAAAATGTCGCCGCTTGTTGCTTGTGTCAAAAATGCCTTATTGTTACACCACTACAAGCAATCGCCACTAAAACGACACATCCACTGTGCTGCAGTCAACTGAACCCAAACGGAAAGCCTATGTTCTGGCACGCGTTAACAGAAGAGGATTTTAATGTGTTTTTTTCCCTGCTTCCACTTGCTTTCGGAAAATCCTTCCAACGTTTGGGGTGGTAAGGGGAACAATGCAGAAGTTTTCTAACCGAAAAACACAACAAGTGGCTGATTTGTTCTACGCGCTCGATATTTGGCTGTCTGATTATAGTGGTACAGTCTTCCTGTGTAACCGCTAAAACTATCAACTTGATTTCTATTGTTGATGACTAGACCGACAATATGGCGATAGCGAGAAATATTTTTCTAGAGAATTGGGAAAACTCGTTTCACAGTATTTAATTCCCGAGTATGATTGACAGTTTCCAGCAGGCATTGGTGTCACACACACTAGTGTACACCTTCAGTTTCCTAGACTAAAGCTTTCGCTAACAAAGCATCACCAATACTCTTGCACAACCGTATACGAGGATTGGGGCGATTTTTCCACCCTCTCGAACTGCTACTGCTTTTGGTTTTTTAACAAAATTTCGCTTCCACACTTGACGAATAATTTGCCAATTTGTTTTGCAGGCAGGCTATTTTTAGTACCTTCCGCACTAGCACGTTTACTGAAACCCGGAAATGCTACACAGTTGTTTGTCTCTTTGCTGAAAGATCGAAAATTTCCCGCAAATAAAACCTGCTTCGCATTTCACTGCTGTAAATTATACACAATCCGTCATCTGTGCCTGTTTGGTTTACTACGTGGCCTACCTCTCGGGTAAATATTATAACTCTCTCCGGTTACTTTTCCGGCACTTTTCGACACGAGGTGCAAAGGCTTTCACTAAGGCGGAAAGAAAACCTGGATGAAACGCGACGAAACTAGTAGATCTGCAGCGGATTTCGTGCACAGGTATCGTAGTGGTTTGACAGGAGCAGAGCGTTCGCTGTTTTTTTCATACACCCCCGACGTGAGAGTCTGCCAACTCTCCTTCAGCGCGTCTTGCTCGCCCTCCCACGTACGCTTCTCACACAGGCGACATTCAGGCAGGCAAGCAGCAGGTTCCGAAAGTTTTGTGCGAAAAACGTCTATTTGCCTAGGCGCACTCTCCTCCCTGAATATGATACACTAATACAAACACACGCACGAGTGTCTAGCTGAAAAGCGTATTTAGTATAATAATAGAGGGTGTACCAAAAATTCAAAGCATTTCAATTTGCTAATCAACAAACCATTGTTATTGCCTAGATGTCTAGATTCAAGTAATCGAAAATTTCAGATTGAAAAAAAGGTTACAGGCATTAAATTATTTTATATTTTTTTTCTTATTCGTTCAAAATTATTTAAAAACATTTTTTTAAAAGATGAATTCAAAATTACCCGTGCATTTTCACTTGTGATTTGTTTAAAATGGTCAAAATATGAGTCTTATACACTATATTTAGAGTAATCGCTCCATTATTCATCTCAACAGCTAGGTGCACCTATATTCATCTTATTTTTCTCATTTTCCAATTTACCGTCAGATTCCTACAAATTTTGAAAGCAAATCTATGAAAAAGTTCAAGCCGTTTTGTTTATATTATTAACTTTGTGATTTTGACATAACATGAAAATAAAATTTGTAATGTGATATTTTTCAACACACTTTTGCATGCAAGTTACAAACGTCGTAACTTGCACACAATTTTTTTCGAAAGCTATTCTTTTTTTTTCTTCCCAGTGTTATTTAATTTTTGCCCTCCCCTTAGCCAACTTTGATAACCGTGGAGATGAAAACTAAACACAATTTGTATCAGCCTAAGTTGGAATAACTGATCTTAATAAGGCCGATACAAATTTTTGTTTTCATTTTATGTCACCTACCCCCCCCCCCCTTCAGAAATGGTGAAAATTGGAAATTGGAAGGGGAAGAGAAAAAGTATAAACCGTTTTGTTAATATTATTGACCCCTTAGCTAACTTCGATACCCGTGGACATAAAAACTATTAAAAATTTGTATCAGCCTAATTGTACATTCTCCAAATTCCAAACGTTTTCTCAGCAAAACTTCATCATTCAAGCATTTCAATTTGTTGTGTATTGATACTACAGTCAAGATTTATATGGTTCAATATCTATTGTCTCCTGGTAACCGAATACCTAGAGATTGTACGCGAAATCGTTTTAATATAGATCGCACCACCAAACTTAATGTATTCGGAGTTAGTTTTAAAGATCTTTCTAAGAGGTGTAGATTTTATCGCGGTCCTTTTCTTTTTTCACGTTTCGTTTTTATCACTCTCAAATTTATCACGCAAAACATTTAGATTTTATCACGTTTTTGAGATAAATGAACGGTTTTGAAATAAAAGGTAATTTTGAAACTCCAATTAATTCCCATTGCAAGCCTTTCTCATACCAAATATTTGAAATCAAACATTCACACATACATTTACACACACACACACTTTTACACCCACATATATAAAAAAAAGTTCTACCCGTCATACTAAGTCAAATGGTATATGGTCTTGCTATAAAAGCTTGACAGTTTTTAAACCAAAACGTGAAACAATAAAAAATACAAAACAATTTATTGCTTCGTAGTTGATTAAACTTAAAGAGTGGGTTTTTTGAAAAAAGCCAAAAAATCTTCGTTGCAGTATTCAATGGCTGTGTCTCTTAAAAAGATCACCCTGATACGCCTCCGACAAACAGCGGAACATAAAAGATTATTTATGTTACGTTTTGAGCACCCACCGTTGAGTGTTTCTATGTTCACATCCTGGTAAGATACACACTGACTTAGTGTATTTGTGAAGCATTTAAAACTTGACACAGCTCTAAAACTAAAAAATATTTGTCAATTTGTTGTGATGATTCAAACAGTTTTTTATAGTTATAAATAATCCATCCTACTAGGTAAAATCGAGCTACCCAACTTGAAACTGTAACTGAGAGCCAACGGAAGCCGCGAAAATTCTCTCATTCTCCTATGATTTACCGCGCCATCCTTTGAATATCCAAATAGGGTTTCTCACAGAATACCGGATTGGTGCACCCTAGCGGCGAGTAGGGAAAGAAATTTTTGCGTTTACAACTATCTTTCGATATTCAGAAGATGAATCGTTCCAATTGTAATTAATCAGTACTCTTAAATAATTTTTTATCGCTTACACTTGCGATTACTTGGTTACTAATTACTTTTTTAGAGAATAGGGCATGAATGGAAGCCAGACTTCCTACGTAGTTTGTCTTCTTGAAGATCTCAATACAATGCAAGGGCACATTGCACAGTTTACAAGAATGCATGTGTCTCGGCAAATTTTTCATGTAACCACCACAACTATTCGCCATGATAATAAAAGTTTCATCTCGATACATAAAGTTTGAAGAAGGCGTTGCTAAATGGAAGACGAAAGTAGTTTAGTTTTAAATAGTTTATTTGACACGGCACGATACAATTTATGTTTAACTGAGCCAAGTACATTTTTTTTTTAATTCTAAATTAGCAGGGAAAAGAGGGAGGCCTTTTCTTTATTCTCGCGGCCGACTACGAGCTAGTGGGGATTTAAGGTGAGAGGAGGGGTGTTACAATTTTGTTTTTAATTATTTTATATTACAGAATGTATTCATTTGTACGTGGCTAACCAGTGATGTTCTGTTTGAGCAGTTTTGGTCTGAGGTGTCTGCGTAAACATAGAGATGCCGAGTCTTCATTTTAGTGTCTCCAGCCGGGTGTATCATTCTCTTTCAGTTTGTGACAGAAATTGTATTCTAGCAAATAGATAAAAGAAATCAAATTTTAATGCCAGCATTTTTTATAAACCCGTATAGTTGTGTCATGTACTGGAGATCACCGCTTCCCAGAATGTCTCTAACGGGTACGTTCGGTTGTTTTCCTCGGGCCCGAAGGGAATCTATAAGCTCAGACCTAACACCACAGTATTCGGTACACGACCAAACAACATGCTCGATGTCATGGTAGCCATCGCCACAAACGCAGTGATTACTGTCTACAAGCCCTATACGAAAGAGATGCGTGTTTAACGTATAGTGATTGGACATAAGTCTGGACATCACGCGAATGAAGTCCCGACCTACATCCAACCCCTTGAACCATGCTTTCGTCGATACCTTAGGAAAAATGGAATGTAGCCACCGTCCCAGTTCATCTGAGTTCCATGATGATTGCCAACTGTTGAGTGTTCTCTGACGCAAAATGCTATAAAATTCATCATAAGCAAATGGTCTTTCATAAATATCGCCGTCAATAGCACCCACCTTAGCTAAAGAGTCAGCCTTTTCGTTACCCGGAATCGAGCAATGAGAAGGGACCCACGCTAAGGTAACCCGGTAATTTTTATCTGTTAAAGCACTTAAAAACCGCCGTATTTTCCCCAGGAAATACGGGGTGTGCTTCACAGGCTTCATTGATCGCAGAGCCTCAATGGCACTGAGACTATCTGTGAAGATGAAGTAGTGGTCTATGGGTAGGGTTTCGATGATTCCAAGAGAGTACTGAATAGCAGCAAGTTCTGCGACGTACACGGAAGCAGGAGCATCGAGTTTGTAGGAGGCGGTAAAATTTTCGTGGAAAACACCGAAGCCAGTGGACTCATCTAGATTAGATCCGTCAGTGTAAAACCTTTTATCATAACTAACATGTTTAAACTTATTGGAAAAAATCTTAGGGATCTCTTGGGGTCGCAATTGATCCGGGATACCAGAAATGTCTTGTTTCATGGTGGTGTCGAAGAATATAGCATTATTAGAAGTAGCTAAAAGTGCGACATTGGAGGAATCGTATGAAGAAGGATTAATATCTTGAGCCATATAGTCAAAATATAAAGTCATAAATCTGGATTGAGATTGAAGGTCGACCAACCTCTCGAAATTTTCAATTACTAATGGGTTCATAACTGTGCATCGAATTAGCAACCGGTAAGAGAGATTCCAAAAACGATGTTTCAACGGAAGAATACCCGCTAACACTTCAAGACTCATCGTATGGGTCGGCTGCATGCAACCCAAGGCAATACGCAAACAACGATATTGTATTCTCTCTAATTTTATAATGTGCGTGTTCGCGGCGGAGCGAAAGCAGAAACAGCCGTACTCAAGAACTGACAATATCGTTGTTTGGTATAACCTTAGAAGGTCTCCTGGGTGAGCACCCCACCAAGTTCCGGTAATCGTACGAAGAAAATTAATCCTCTGTTGGCATTTTTGTGTCAGATACCTAATATGACAAGCCCAGGTGCATTTAGAGTCGAACCAGACCCCGAGATATTTAGCGACTAAAACCTGAGAGATCGTTTTACCCGTTAGTAGGAGCTGCAGCTGAGCTGGGTTATGCTTCCTAGAAAAAACGACCAGCTCAGTTTTCTCCGGAGAGAATTCGATACCCAGCTTAAGAGCCCATTCAGACAAATTGTCTAAGGTATCTTGCAATGGTCCTTGCAGATCGCTAGCCTTGCCACCAGTAATGGATACAACGCTATCGTCTGCAAGTTGCCTTAGCGTGCATGAATTTGCAAGACATTCATCGATGTCATTGACGTAAAAATTATATAAGAGAGGACTTAAACATGAGCCCTGGGGGAGGCCCATGTAACTAATTCGGGAAGTTGTCGAATCGCCATGTGAGAAATACATATGCTTTTCTGACAACAAATTGAGCAAAAAGTTATTCAAATTTGGTGAAAGTCCCTGCGAATGAAGTTTCGCGCTTAAAACTTCTACAGAGACAGAGTCAAAAGCCCCCTTAATATCCATGAACGCAGAAGCCATTTGCTCTTTTCGAGCAAAGGCAAGTTGAATTTCAGTAGAAAGCAACGCTAGGCAATCGTTCGTCCCTTTGCCCCGGCGAAAGCCAAATTGAGTATCTGAAAGTAACCCGTTTGTTTCGACCCATTTGTCTAATCGTAAGAGGATCATTTTCTCCATTAATTTCCGGAGGCAAGAGAGCATCGCAATCGGCCTATATGAATTGTGATCAGAGGCAGGTTTCCCGGGTTTCCGAATAGCAATGACTTTTACCTCCCTCCAGTCATGCGGAACAATATTTAGCTCAAGAAACTTGTTGAACAAATTCAACAAGCGTCTTTTTGCAGAGTCGGGTAGATTCTTCAACAGGTTGAATTTTATTCTATCTAACCCTGGAGCCTTATTGTTGCACGACAGGAGAGCCATTGAAAATTCCAACATCGAAAATGGAGGCTCTTCCGTAGTTACTAATAACGCGTCGCGAAAGGTTTTCTGTTCCGGTACAGAGTCCGGACAGACCTTTTTGGCAAAATCGAGTATCCAGCGATCTGAATACTCCTCGCTTTCATTCGAAACGTCACGGTTCCCATTGCGCCTGGCGGTATCCCAAAGAGTGCTCATCGCTGTTTCCCTGGACAACGCGTTTACGAACCGCCGCCAGTACCCGCGTTTTTTCGCCTTTACTAAGCTCTTCATCTGCCTGCCCAGTGCCTCGTACTTTCGAAGCAGGTTGACAGTGCCGTACTCCCGGTAGTCCTTATACGCCGCGGACCTTCGCGCGTACAGCTCAGAGCACTCTTTGTCCCACCATTTGTTGGGAGGGCGCTGTCTAATCGTTACCCCGGGTATCGGTTTCGTCTGAGCTTGAGTCGCGGCGTCGATTATCAAGCCAGCTAAGAACGCGTATTCTTCCTCCGGAGGAAGTTCCTCGTGAGTCTCGATAGATTGCGCTATAATAGACTCATAACACTTCCAATCAATATTACGTGTAAGGTCGTAGGAAATATTGATTGGGTTCGGGGAAGTTGAACCATTAGCAATTGATATAACGATTGGAAGATGATCACTACCGTGGGGATCGTTGATTACTTTCCACCGGCAATCTAACGCTAGTGATGTCGAGCAAAGGGATAGGTCAAGCACGCTTTCACGTGCTGGAGGATTAGGTACACGTGTCGCTTCCCCAGTATTCAAAACTGTCATATTGAAGTCGTCGATCAAGTTACAGATTAAAGAAGATCGGTTGTCGTCGTACAGCGACCCCCATAGCGAACAGTGAGAATTAAAATCTCCCAATATCAAAAAAGGCGCGGGAAGCAACTCTGCTATATCAGTGAGATGCTTCTGTTCAATCCGCGCGGATGGAGGCATATATAACGAAACAAGGCATAGGTCTTTTCCATTCATATTCGTTTGAATGGCAACGACTTCAATATTCGAGATCGAGGGGAGGTCGATTCGGAAGAAGGAATAGCACTTTTTAATCCCTAAAAGTACCCCTCCACCGTGTGAGTCTCGATCTCGACGAATAATGTTAAAATCGTGGAAATTGAGTTGATCGTTTGAATTGAGAAAGGTTTCACAGAGCGCAAATGCGTCACAATTGTATGTATTTATTAAATGAGAAAATAGATCGAATTTGGGGATGATACTTCTGCAATTCCACTGTAATACAGTGATAAAATTCCTAACCTCTTTCGCCGTATTAGTCATCGAAAGATATGATAGCTGAAATGAGGGGCCAAGTTGCTGCTAGTTGCATCAAAAAGGTTTTCACTGTAGGAAGAAGGGCAAGAAGAATATTTTGTAGGGGATCTGGTATGTTGAATGTTTTAAATATCCAGTCCACAATATCAGAAAATTTTATGAACCCTGTTTCTTTTTTATCTTCTGATCGAGAAATGGGTGCACGAGGGGTTTTTGGTGCCCCAGGAAGCGGTGGGTACTCCTGGTTTGATTTAAAATTAAAACCGGGAGGTACTTGCTTCGGTTTTTCTTCACCGCTTCCTTTTTGTGTTGGCTTATTGGTCATTCCGCTAGGGGTTATCTTGCGACCTTTGCGAGAAAGATTAGGAGAGTTGATCATTCTCCTCTTCCTAGATCCTTCTGGCATGGCATAAGAACACCCTTCGAGAGGATCGTCAGATGTACCCTCATCGGTTGGCAAAAAGGAAAAGATGTTTCCTGTCGAGGGTGGCTCAGCACTCTTCAGCATTTCTGCGAAAGAGCGCTTTGATCGTTCCTTGAGGGAACGCTTTATTTTTTCCTCGCGCTGTTTGTACGCGGGACACGCCGAAAGGTCATGCCGAGTTCCCTCGCAGTAAAGACACTTTTCAGTATCCTCACTGCAAGCGGTCTCAGCATGATTGCCTCCGCACTTGCTGCAGCGTGCCTTGTTGCAGCAGTAGGTGGCTGTATGACCTAACTGCTTGCAGTTTTGGCAATGCATGACCCGCGGTACGAACAGGCGTACAGGCAGACGAACCCTGTCCAAAGAGATGTAGTTCGGCAGTGCGGATCCGGCGAATGTTACACGGAAGGAATCCGAAGGGAAGAATTTCTTCTTCCCTTCTTCGATGGATACTGAATGCAATTGCTTGACATCCAGTATCTTTACATCTTGAATCAGGGGGTTCTTGAAGCAGCCAACCCCGTGACGCAAAATGTCATCGACCGTGAGGCTTCCTTCGGTAACCACACCGTCGATCTCCACGTCCTTGGCAGGGATGTACACGCGGTACTCTCTCGTGAAGAGCTCGTAGCTAGCAATTGCGTTTGCTTGCTTCAAGCTACTCACAACAACTCGCAGTTTGTTCGGTCTAACCTTTGTAATTTCGGTTACGTCCGAAAACTGTTTTGCCAGGTCCTTGCCGATTTGAATTATATTTAGAGGCTTCTTTATGGGCCTGAAGTAAACTACGAACGGACCTTTCGAAGCATCTGGGTAAGCTTTCACCCGTGTTGCCGGTACCCTTGGTACGGGGCTAGGTAGCGGGGAAGGTAGAGGGGAATTGATGGGGGAGATCTCAATCTCTTCCCCAGTTGTTTCCACATCCAGGAATAGTTGCACCTGCATGTCGTCCATTTTGCGGGAGCGTTACGCTCTACCGCACACAAACGATAAATATTCGAATGTGAGGGGGGGTCAAGTAGTTGCTATTAAATTTTAAAAACAATTTTTCAAACTACAATGGATCAAAATAAAAAAAAAGGCAGTAATACTAATACTAATAACAATAGTAATAATAATAATAATAATAATAATAATAATAATAATAATAATAATAATGATAATAATAATAATAATAGTAATAATAATTATAATAATAACAATAATAATAATACTATTAATAATAATGATAAAAATTCTAAAGTGAATACTTCACCGAACGTCTAAGTCACGACCTCACGGCTGATAGTAGGATTAATCGAGCGTCTCCGCAGAACAAACAATGACGATCCAGCTTCGTGTTGTGACACAGTGGCCGTATCCTACACGCGACCTTGTAGATGCCACTTGTAGTTGACTTCCACTCGCTCGATCGTATGGTGGTCCGTGCTGCTAGCGGGGTAACAGCGGTGCGGGAGAATTATTCTTGCTGATATATCAGCTGCGTATCGGATCACTGGCGGGGTAGCCTGCCCCTACCAGTGTGCAGAAGATGTTTCTGCCGATATATTGCAGGCTATTGTTATCGCACACAAGAACTAATCGAAAAAAAAAACACCCGTACGATAACTCGTGTATTGTTATTTTGCGAATCAAACGGAGATAAACAATTTGCGTCTAATCGAGACGAAAGCAAAACAACGAATGAAGACGAAAGTAAAAAAAAACAATTTTGCACATTCTGAATGATCTTCCATCCAAGGAATATGCAGCTGTGGACAGTAAACCAAGGTTCTAATCATGAACAAGACGATCCCCCAACGGTATACAAGAGTGCCTCAAAAAGCGAGTTTTACCGTTTGTTGAGGCACAAAGAAGTCCTGCTAAGCTTTGGCAACATTTGGCTAACTGTCACTACAGCCGGAAGGTAGTTCAGTGGTACCGTGACAACAAGGTAGATTTCATCCCAAAGGATATCAACCGAAGGTAGAAACTAAGTGACTCGAAAATATTAACTTCAGAGACCAAGGCGTGAAAAAAAGACACAGAAAAGAGCGAAGAAAATTGATTGGTTTGTTAAAAAGACACGTAAATTTTTGGCATTTGACAAATGTAAAGACCACGTGGTTAAAGTCGCGGGGAGGGGGGGTTGGGTAAAAGACCACGAAAAACCACGGGGGGGGGGGGGGGGGTACGGGGGGTATAAAAATTGATCAAAATATGACCACGTGGTTTAGGACCGGCCCCTAATTTAAACGAGAATTGGAAAAAACAGACTTTTAGGTGAAAAATCGAACTGGAGTCTGGAAAATTGATGCAGGAAATTGGAACAAACTAGCCGCTTAGATAGACCAGGTGTGTGTGCAGGAAATGATGGCGAGAATTCCAGAGAAAATTCGTGGTTTCATCCGATGATTGACGGAATAATTTCCTTACGGTTTTCTCTGGAAGTATAATAAAATATCTTGTTTTAATTACTTAACATGTTTCCTAAGTCTAACCAACTCCTAGATAGAGCTAATTTATTTGATCCGGATTCAGCAAGCTCCGTTCGATCCAAAACTACCGTAAAAAAGAACGATTCCTGAAAATATTCCCAGTTTTTTCAAAACCCACTTCTAAGCGGACCGAAAAATACTTAAAGTTGTGTCTGTGACTTTATTAAACACTCTGGCGGTATGTAATTATGTTATGTTACGTAAGCTCTACAAACAGTTTTGAAAATTGGCCTTTCTCACTATAGCTCCGGATTTTCCGGTAAACCATCTGATGCCAACCCTGAACCATAATTCAATCAGAAGATTATATCCTTTCTTTTTAACCTAGTCAAGAGAAGCAGTTTCAAAAACCAGATATCTCTAGCATCACTTGTAAAAATTGCTTTCACGGTAGTTCTGTATCTTCCGGTGGGCCACCTATTGGTCACCTTGAACCAAACTTCAACCAAATCATCATTTCCTTTCTAGTTGACTCCACAAGAGTAGTTTTTGACAGAACCGGGAAGCTCTTGGGTCACTTTTGAAAATTGACCTCTTTTACTCCGCGTTTTTCGAAGTCCACCCGGTGGTCCTTTTTCCGTTCAAAAGATTATTTTTCTTCTAGTTGACTCCGTAGAAATAGTTTCGAAAAAAACTGGGAAGCTCTATGACCTATTATTCGGTAGGTCTAGATTCCGGTAGTAGATCATCTTACTTCCAATTGACTATAAAAGAGTGGTTTACAAACAAGCTGAGGAGCTCCAGAGTCATTAGATTACGCAATATTCAACATTGAATATTTCAGACATGTGTATTTTTCCCATAGAACAAAAGTGGTACATGTTTTTCCATTGAAGTTTGTGCAAGTTTCCTAACCAAATCTTGCTTTGTTTCCATGCACCGTGTTTTGAAACCTTTCCAGCAATGTTTTAGTGCAAGAATGTTGGAAAAAAAGGTGACACTTTTGCTCTCAACGGCTAACAGCTACAACAGTCTCAAATGACATATTTTTCGTTGCTCTTGATGCTTTCTTTCCAAAACAGGCAGCTACCGTACTGTTGACCGCCGTACTGCCGCTCATAGCAAGTCCGTCCCATTTGCGTTTTGGTGCTGACGAGAAAACAGCAATTGAAAATCGTAACGCTTTGGGTGAAATTTGGCACTCAAATGCTTTTTCAATCAAGACCATCAACAGAATTTAGTACTGCAATGACAATCTAACACTTTTACATCATAAAACTTGTATAAACACCGAAATTTGACTAAAATTTGTTGAAAATCATAAGCTGGGACTCACATGCGATTACTTTTACGGTACGTAGCCAGAATGTTAGCAAGTCAGTCCCATAGCCGGCTACGACCGGTGATGAAAAACAAACTACTGCAAATCAATGGCGGTGCTATAGCTTGGTTTGGAATGAATCCACCGCTGGTCAATTCATAAATGACCTTCTCTCGTGCCTTATTAAACAAGTTTTTTGTGAGAAGCATAACATAATGTACCAACTGCGCCGCTCGAAATAAAATTAGATTTTGTTTTTACATTTGATACTACTGATAAATTCGAAATCAGTGTAGGTAACTTATTCTAAATTTTCCTGAGAGCGGTCACACGTTCGTGACGGCGGACAGCTTCGACGTAGCAGTGGAAGCAAATATGAAAAAACAAATATAGCTTAGGAAAATGTTTGCTCTGTTAAAAAACAGTTAAGTAGCGTACCGAAGTATTTGATATAACTAACAAATTCTTCAAAACAAAATTCATGACAATAATGTTACAATTCTGGCCCACGTCTTTACATAAAATACGGATAAAATACGAAAAGTAGTATTTTCTGAAGAATGCTTTAACTAACAATACAGTGACACACCTGAAGCGTTCATTGTCAACAACCAACAGCTGAAAGAAGCTACTGGTGGAAACTTTGTCTTAAAGAAAACATTGTACTATCAGCTAGAGCCACACGATGTAGAACGTGTAAAATTCAATCAAACCTCCTATCGAATATCACTTGGTACATCCAATTCTAAACCTGAAGACCATAAGTTGTGGTAAATATCACATTTTTTCATAATCATTATTGGCTGTGGGGTTAAATTGCGAAGATTTTTGCAATGGGACCGACTTGCGATCACTTTAGCTATGGGACAAACCGACTTGCTATTTTTTTCATAGTTCCTCAGAACGAAGTATTCAAAAATATTTGTTCTATCGAAAGTAGACATAAAAAGGAATTGATTCCATAAATAGCCTCAAAATTGACAAAAATGCAATTGGGACGGACTTGCCATGAGCGGCAGCGTATCCCTCATACAAAACTATTTAATCTCAAAAACGATTGTTGTCCTGACACGATTTAAGCGTATTTTAATTAAAACTACCACAGAATTTCAATAATACCTGTTCTGAGGTTGCACAGTAGCAACAGGCGATAGGGCCGATCACATCCGAGTGGACACGAATCGAAGGATTGATTGGCTGCCCCGCGCAGGTGGGAAGGAAACTTTTAATTGAATTTTCTTCATTCATAGAACGTTTTTTCTTGTAGCTGTTGAGCACCAAGCCTCCGGTTAGCTGGTGCTTCTCAAGCGAATATTAAGTAAGTCAATTTTTCTCATCAAACTAATTAAACATTGACGAATATCCGCCCAATGGATGATGCGTTTCAAATTTTGAGTTTGAGAGTCTCGAGCGACAGATAAAATAATCTTTACAACAGGCAAACATTACCAACGTTTGGCTTATAAATTATGCAATGCCTTTCGCATTTCCGTCATTTCGGAGGATTTATCGCCTGCGATGAAGGTAAAGACGATGATGAGGATGATGATGGTGATGATGTAACACATCCTTACATTCACATCCTATCACTAGAAAATTTGGAAAATGCGAGGAGGGGTGAGAAAGGCGCAGAGGGTTGAATGTTAGTCGTGCCTATTTGCACACTAATCGCTTACACTAATCGCTGGTAGTTACAAAACTCGCAAAAGCGAGCCGGCGACCGACGCACACAAACGGTAGCAATTAATAATTCAAAATCACAATTTCCGCTTCACCGTTTCTGATAATGTGTACTCAGACTTCACCGACCGACCGAGTAACAACGGTGCGGATGAACACGTAACACAACCAACTGGGAGATGAGGGCATTTTCGGATTTTGAAGTTCCGAAAATCACCTCCAGCCCCTTTTCCGAATGGATAATAGCTTACAGCGAATCTGGTTCGAAAAAGGAGTTACTAATCCTTCCACCCATCACCGTCAGTCAGCTAGATCACTACATCAGTTGCAGCGGAAAGATGCGAAATTGCAGCAATTTGGGCGTAATAATCCCTTTTCTTTAGGCCCCAGATGTAGCTCGGGGGAATCAATTTGGAAAGTGCACACGTTCAATGCATTCATCATATCGTTCGAATGAATCACATTTGATTCGCCTTACTCCAACCGCTGAATCAAAACCTATCACATCATCCCCATCTAATTGCATGGTGAAAATTTCGAAGTTAGGAAATCCTCCTACGGCTAAATCCATACGGAGTAGCGCAGCAACACATACATTACTGATTCTTTTCACCCGTTTCAAATCGCGAGCATTGCCAGCAGCAATGTAAACTATACCGGTGAGACTGGACACAGCTGTGTGAGAATGGAAAAGAGGTCCCGGTCGTCAAAATTCATGTTTTTGCCCCCAAGATAGTATTACCCACTGTCAGCTATCGTGTTTCGTCGGTCACATACTCTTTTGATTCACCACCGAGTGAAATTGTGTCACAAAGTAATATATTTACAATCTACATCCTTTTGTATTGCAGTTTTATCTAAAATGCGACACTAATAAAAAATGGCTCCAGAGAGGATCGAACTCACGACCTTCGCGTTATTAGCACGACGCTCTAACCAACTGAGCTATGGAGCCAAGCTGGATAAAAAAAAGTCGTTGCTAGGATCAACCGAAGATTGGTATTGTAACTTGAACAATACTAGATTTGCGAAAAGATCTTTATGGTTTAACCGAAGACTCCGTGGCGCAACGGTAGCGCGTCTGACTCCAGATCAGAAGGTTGCGTGTTCAAATCACGTCGGGGTCACAACTTTACCGTATCGACTCCTTTTTTACCAACAACGCTCGTTTGAAAAAAAATATTTTTGAAGCGGAGATTTAGTTACAAATTTATAACTCCTTCCTCTTGAATATTTAATGTTCTTTGTATTCTCACGAGCAGAACAAATTTTACTTTTTCCTCCGTTATTGCTCAAAATTATTTTTACGGGCCAATAATCGGGTTGACCACTGCAGCCCTACCCATCTTACTGAGAAGTAGAGTCACCTGATGTGGACTTGCCTATAAATTGCAGATCTTCGAATTGTTTACCTTTTTTCAGTGCGTTTATTTATCTGTTTGCGAGCACAGTGAGTTCTGAGAACCTTCGGTTGAGTGTGATTTTTAAAACGGATTGACCTAAAGATTGTTTTTGGCTTTTAAGCAAAAGTGAACATTTTTCGGAAACAACTAGCAACAACTATTTGTACCTAGGATACAATGTTGTGTTTGGAATCCCTAAAAGACTATAAAGTTTAGAACGTCCGACACTAATAAAATTGTGAAGAGTAGTGAAAAGCAAATTACCCAAATTTTGACATTTTAAATACCTGAAAGTCTCAGGTAGTGGCCTTTTAAAGTAGGCATGAATAAAATTAAAAATCTGGTGTTTATTTTAATTCAGCGTTGTAGAAATCTCGAAAGTAGGTCCTTGCATAGAGTGTTTGGTTCGCGATTGCGGTTCATCTGAGTACTTTTTCCACTTCTTCCTGATCGGATTCTGAAACCAGTAGATAATAGTCATCATTTAATAATGCCGCAAACGGATTATGTGAGTCTGTTGTTCTTTTTCTGAAGTCTACAGATAAAATAGAGTGGGAGCACAATATTGGTTTGACTTACCCCAGTCGCTGGCATCAGACTCATCTTGTTCGAAAATCTGCATCAACCTTTTGTGGTAATCGTTCTTGTTGAGAGCCAATTCGCACCAACCCCTATATGTGAGATCATTATACCGGGAAATATTTTGCTTCACCATGTCTTTCCACGTATAGCTCGGTCGGCAACGTCTCAAGCAAGGTGCTTCTAGACGTGTTGCCACACGAATCGGATGGCTGGACGGACGACGGCGAATATGTCCTAACCATCGCATTTGGTACATGCGAATTTTTTTAGTTATTCTCCTCCGGCGTAGAAGAGAGGTAGTTGTTCGAATGCATCCTACAGTGTCGCGACATAATTCGGCCATTGCTTGTACAATCTGGCTTTCGTACCCCCGTATAGAACGGCGACTGTATTTGGTCAATACAGCCACTTGCGTGCCATACAACATCGAGGGTGCGATGACGGACTCATATATCACCCGGGCCAATTGCCATGTAGGTCTGTATTCACGCAAAAATCCCAAGATTGATTTCGATACTCGCACGGCGGTACGACATCTCGTTCGTATTGTCATGGGGCGCTCTAACTTAGCAGTTAGAAAAATTCCCAAGTATCTCAGCGGATCGGTCGTTACATAAATCGTACCCAATATGTCAATAGGCTCAATAGGCTCCCCAATGGGTTGTCGCACCAACACCTTACACTTGTCCCTATTAAGCTTCAGACCAACGTATGCCAAATATTCAGTTAGCTTTCCAACCACTAACTCGAGATCTTCTCGAGTCTCTGCTATGACAATAAGATCATCAGCAAAAGCTAATATCAAAGGGAAAGAAATTCGGTTTTCTTGGTTTAATCTTAGCTTCGGAACCTCATCCTCTACCGACTCTAATACGGCCTCCATAATGATGTTGAAAATATACGGAGAAAGAGGACATCCCTGCTTTATTCCGCGCCTCCTAGTTATTGGTCTCGTCATCTGTCCTTGCCACAAAACCTGCTGTTGCTCGTCTTGAAAGCACTCTAATACCCGGTTCACAATACAAACGGGAACACCTTTAGCTGTTATATGGAAAGTAATATGAATAAAGGCATGGTGAATTACTGCTAAATAATACCTCGAAGTATAGCAGGTAACGACGTTAGGGACACTCTATCAAATGCCTTCTCAATATCTAGTGACATCACAATCAATGGGTTTCCCGCGTTCCAGTTTTCCTGTAAAACTCTCTGAACGACGTGAAGGTGATCAATTGTTGAATGACCTGGTAAAAATGCAGCTTGGTGAACACCCAAGGGGCCAATTATATTTTGTAGCTTCTCTAGCAACCAAATGGCATATATTTTATAGGCCACACTGCTCAGACATATTCGTCTGTAATCCTTCACACACTTCGGATTTTTGATCTTCGGAATCGGTACAACAATCGTATGTTTCCATTCAGTTGGATGAATGTTTTCAGTCCAAACCCGACACAGCATCTGGTGCAACTCAAGAATGGTTTGAGAATCAGCGTACTTGAAGTATTCAGCGTATAACCCATCTAGGCCCGGAGTTTTCCCATTCTTCAAGCCTAGGACAATCCGTGTAACATCCGTTACGGATGGTGGATCCGGTAAGGATTCAGTCGAAGGCTCGTCAAGCAATTTCGGGATAAGGCATGCGTCATTTGACTCATCAACCCAATCACTATTGCGAATATTAGAGACATAGCCGCGAAAGTTTTTTCGCTTCTTATAATTTTTCAAAAACTTGTATGTCTTGTTGATGCGTTCTCCGGCTGGATAGCTGTTGAGACTTTTGAAAAAATCTGTAATTTGCCGCTCTTCGTACTCTCGCAGATTGCGTCTTAGGGTTTCTTTCGCTTCAATCAGTCTGTACTTCCATTTTGGCTGATAAGAATAGCCTGCCCAAAAAGTACAACGTTTTACATGTGCCTGTGCCAAACGACAATCCCGATCCGCATGTAAACGGGTTTTAGCTCTTAATACAGTATCGACACTTTTATTGATTTTTTCACACAAGCGTTTCCAACTATTTTGGATGGTTTCATTGTTGGCTGGACAAGGACGACTGTTTTTTGCTAGTTCTTCTTCAAATCGTTTCCTAAGATTTTCTTCTCTCAAGTGGGACACGTCGACTTGTGGCTTTCGTTTATGTTTAGACAGAACTTGTGTGGAACCATATGTTTCGGAGCAATAGGTTGTTTTCTCTCTCCTATATCACAAAGCAAAAGCTTATGATCAGTAACGATGTGGGGTTGAGTACATCGCATATGGGTGAGGAATAGAGTAGAATCAGAGGACGTTAGTATATGATCCACCTGGCTTGAAGACCTACCGTTCTTCCAGGTGACTTTGAAGCTAGCATTAGCATTTGCCTGAGTACTTCTAACTGCCATATTGTGCAAGCATAAAAACAATTTCATTTGAAGTCCATTTTCATTGAATTGACTGTGACCAACATATTTTCCGATCAATAGCTTCTCCTGATTAGAAAGATTAGCGTTGCTGAGATGCGAATTAAAATCACCGGCGATAATGACACGACTGAGGTTTTTCATACCACTTAACAAAGAACCAAGCTTCGAAAAAAAACCTCAGAACGGCGATTAGGACCATGGACATTTATTAAAGTTATCTCCCGAATCGATGAAGCAACCTTAAAAGAGCAAGTATTCAAAATGACTTTGTCATATGAAGAATTAAATCAAGTTACCTTAAATTTAACTTCGCAATGCTGTATATTGGCATCATTGCTTCTCATCTCGCGCACAGTAATCGGAGCTCCGATGCGAACTAATATAGCCAACCCGCGCTTCCTCCCTGCTCCTGGCTCACACAAAAACCATCTAAAGTTGCTTGTAGATGTCTGAAGGCAATCCAAATTCACCTCTTGAAGCACTGCGATGTGAACATGTAGTGAGTAAAGATATGCATCCAAGGACTTGCGCTTTTCAAAGACTCGACAACCATTTACATTTAGGGAGGCAAAGCGGAGACCACGCTTGGCATCAATTATAACGGGATCAATAAAGGACTCTTGCGAATTAGAAATTGTATTATGAGCAATCGCACCAGCAAGTAGCAATCGATCAGTCATTGAAGAATTCGACATTGCAATTGGTAATGGCTCACTAAAATGTAGTATGCTAGCATATGGGCATAGGATGTTACTAGGTTCATGCAAAATATGTAATGTAATAACGGGCTCCGTGCTAATAGAGTCGTATCTTAAAGATTCTCCGTTGGTGTCATGTACGTAGATCCGAGCCTTTAGCAGTGAGGCTAAAATAACGAATAAAGCTTGCGCCCCATCATGCAAGCCTACTCGGAGGTTATTGGTAAATATAGAAGCTTCCTGAATAGTGTGACAGTTGGTACCGCAGGTGGACGAATATAACAGCGGGTGTTGGTCGATCTCGCTCGCCACTAGACCACGTAAAATATGTATCTCCGTCTCGGTAGCGATGCAGTGGGTAATTTGGTGGAATAGAGACAGAAATTGTGAAGACCGATAATCTCCCAAACAACAAACTCGAAGTGTCCGTCCAGAATTCAATGCTACAACATCAGCTGAATCAGGATTCAGACAGAGTGTTGAAGGGCGAATACACAACACACTGTCATAGTGTACCCTGTTTCCAGGATGACCGCGGTAATACACATGGTAAACTTTCATATTCTCGACAATGACATGAGGGCGAAATTCGATCTGCGCATTGTCCTGGTGCACGATGATAAGAGCTCCATAAAAACATGATAGGGCAGCCAAACACTCAGAACCACCCCAAAAAGTGGGATGTTCCAGTTGAGTCAGGTAGCGCTCTACTTTGGATACTACGGTGTCTTCACCAGGAATCAGTTCAGCCGCAAATGATGCCAGATGTGGGTAATAGTGAGGCAGATTCTCCCGTATGACCGAAACTGCTCTAATTCGCATCTGTTGACAGAGGATCGAAAAGCGCTCGTCTACTGGGGTTATTCCGTTTATTTGGTTCACTAAGGACCCAAACAAACAGTTTCCGTCTGGAGGTATACGCAGTAACCAAAAACTATTTCCTTGTCCATCCTTGACAACATCTACCGTGTGCTATGTGAAAAACAAGAGAGATTGTTCCTAAATTTTGATAATAAACAAAGTTAAATTTACCTCAAGCATTTCAATGAAGATGTGGACAATATGCGTAAGATAGGTCAAAACCGGAACGTAATAATACCGGAAAAAGTTGAGTTTAAAAATCTTAGTGGTTAAGGAAAAATATCGAATTTTTTATTGTTAGCATGTGGCACGCACCTAACATGAAGATCAAAGAATCAAAGCTAAGAGCGTCAAAGAAACGGACGCGTGGAGCGCCGTCTACTGGCGGATACTCGGGCATTATAAGAAAGAAGCCCATTGACAAATTACGTCCCAATGTACAACATCGGTTTGTTAATTTTAAAATGTTTTCACATCTTTTAATATTGGTGTAGGAACAGAGATCATACGAATTCGATATCGATTTAAAAACAGAAAGCAGATGAAACTGTCATAAAGTTAGCTCAAACTGACTTGCCATTTCTCTGCGTATGATATGTGATACTTAAAAATGACATCACCAAAACTTCCGGCATCGGTAATATTTGGCATGCCGTTAATTTATTTATTTTAATTTTTTTTTCTTTTACAAATCCCCTAGCTTTTGACAAATATTACTATACAAAATCGTTATTCACTTGCGCTGAAATCATGTATGGCGAAGTGACGACATCAACGAAATTATCTTTATCGTGATTAGCTCGGCGTTTTGTGATTAAATTTGGAACTAGGATATGTTCCATTTATACAAGTTTCACGGGCTTCGAATTCATGCAACTTTGCCATTTTACAGACTAGATGAGGGGCATAGCTTGTTCATTACAGTAGCGAACGCGTCGAGCTTGTTTTCGCAATAGGCGGTCTGTCGGGGATTTCGCGCGCACTCTCGTGGTTGTGCACAGTATGTCTCTTCGAGTACGACGGCTTTACCTTTCAATGATCGCACGGTGTAACAGTGAGATGTTCGGGAGGTCTTAGAGAATCCGTCCGAGTTGTTTTCTATTGAGCACCAACTCTTGAAAATTATATTACAAGAGCAAAACGCGTTGTAGATCTTATGTCCTCTAAAATTGCGGTCGGCTTACAGTTTCCGAATAAAGCTTAACGTCTTACGAAATAAAGCTACTCATTGATTCGTGAATGGGTAAATTAAGGTGTTCATGAGCAGAAACGCGTAGAGTCGTACAATACGTAAGGTAACCGAAATTACTTAACCTCCACGATTCGCTTGTATCCCGTTACTGCAAATATGATAAGGTTTCAAACATGTTGGCACCTGGCGCGCTTTCGTGAGTTCATATATCGAAGATCTTACACTAACCTCGGGAAAGTGCGTGCACGTCGGGTTCAAAATTGGAAGAATCGGTCAGTTCCTCTATTAGTACAAAACTCGTTATTCCCGTCGTACTCCTAAAATCCTCAATCAATGAAACAAAACGTCTTAGATACATAAAAGATAGGTTCACGAGTGCCCATAAATACCGCCAAGAATTTTATCGTATGTAGAGAAGAAACGCGACAGACAACTAACACAAAATTCCTATACCCGTGGTGCTTGTGGAGTGTGCAGGAGTATATCCGGCCTCTAGTAACAACAAGTATCGAACTGACACCCCTTTCCTTCCTTCCTTTGATCTACGTTCTGGACCGGCAGGCGTCGGTACTGATCAGCATGCAGGGGTTATTGGAGATGCACATCGAAAAGCTAAATCCCAAGCAGTAATCACTAAATTCGATTTACAACTCCAATCGATCCTGGTCAGTAACGAAGTGGCAACCGGTGGTGATCAATCAAGCTCAAGCTTATTGCTCAAAATTATTTTTACGATTTTGGGTTGAGGCAAACTAGACTCCATTCACATTACCAACTAGCGATATCCGGTCAAAACATATCTGGTACAGTTTAAGTTCAATATTGACACCGTGAAAAAACTTCAATCTTCTGAGTTTAACCATATAAACCTTGCCATTACATAATATATCGGCAAGCAAATTTACCTGGAAATATGTGTGTGCTGGTATCTGCTTAAAATCTGTCCATAATTACATAGGTCTCATATTTAAGAAGAGACACCCGATGAATTAAGTCGAATGCGCAGCTATTAAGGGCGTATTCTAGCCTCGAAGAATAAAACTTTTGATGGTTTGCAGTACTTAACAAAAAATCCTTATCTATTTCTGATTCATTCACGGCTCAGTTCACTCCGGCGCTCGTACCAACCACAATCTGATGATTCGTTTATAGCGAGATAATATTTCCGCGAAAATAACTCCTAAATTGGTTATCCAACTAAACACTAAGTAGAAAAGATTTACCAACTCTCATCGTCGTTGTGAGGTGAGGAAGGAGTACCATCAGCTAGAATTCGGGGAAGATCGTACGTCTATAAAATCGATTTAAACAACCCGGTGTATCTATAAATGTGTTTTGACCGAACAAAATCCGCCAAGGGGTTTTGCACCTAGGGAGCAAAAATAAACCCTGATTGGATGATGCATACAATGGATCGGTTCATTCGAACGGAAAATGTGAAATGTGAACGAGATCATAATCCGCTTCGCTTCGCTCCAAAAGCCGTGGTTGTAACTTGTTCGTTTTGCCGAGCCGGCCCATGAGAGGAAGGGCAGGTGCAGGGGCATGCAAGCAGTTGCAATTTTCGTGCTGGGGAAAAGTGTTCTAAAAATTTTATCATCATGTTAAATGCATAATTGTTGATGCAGTTTAAATATTCCAATTCATGACCGCGATCCAATTGTTTTGCAAATTACGACTAATCATTTCAACATAGGAACTTTAAGGGCTCCATGTTATTATGTTACATAAAAAATATGTTCACAGTTTGTTCTAAAAGAGGCTTGTTTTTATTATTTTTTTAAATCATTTATTCAGTGTCGATTGAATTACCAGAATTAAATCCCGAATATTCAGTGATTTTCGGCATATTTTGTCAACCCATTTGTTAAGCCTGAAATAAATCTGTACTTTAGTCTCTTTCAAAACTGTTTAGCAGACATCATGAAAAAAAATTTTCAAGCGAAATTTATTTCATACAGACTCCATGATTTACGCAGTTTTTGTAGTTATGTTTTTCGAGTGGATTTCGAAATTTACACGACACGTATCCCTCACGTAAAAAGCGTTTCAGTATACAATTGACTGACGAAATAAGTTATTGTTTTTATACAACTCGTATATAATAATGAATATTCTCAACAGTTCACACATGCAACATATACATGCAGCTAGGTGGAAGAAGAAACAAGAAGTATAAAAATTGGTCGGTAATTATTTTTAATCAGCTTATCATTGGCGAACGGCCCTGGGGAACGGAACGACAGATTTGGCACGACCGGACAACAACGTTCAACAACAAACTAATGAAATATGAGAGTGGTGAACGGTGAAACGATGGGGGCATTTAAAATGTTAAGCTTTTAATTATTTAAATGACACGGTTATTATTACCCCTCACCATTTAATTACGAGATACATACATTTTGTTTCGAATCCGGTGCCCTGTTTTGGTTGAAGGAAGAAGGATGTATCGAATTTTCACAATGCTTTCGTTTTGCCTTTCTCCTAGAAAGGTATAGCAATCACTGGGAAAACCAAAGGTATAAAAGTGGTCCCAATGGCCGAATGTCATATACCACTCGACCTTTTTCGACGAACTGAGCATTTTCTGTATGTATGTATGTATGTGTGTGTGTGTGTATGTGCAACTTTTTCTTCTCACTCACTTTTCTCAGAGATGGCTGGACCGATTTTCATAAAATTAATTGCAAAAGAAAGATCTAGTTGCGCCATAGGTTGCTATTGAATTTCATTGTAATCGGATGTTTAGTTTAGAGGTTATGTATCAAAATGTAAAAATCACGAAACATCATAATCTCAAAAACCACTCAACCAATTTCAATAAAACTGGTTTCAAATGATCGGGCTGTCTTCAGAACCCTTAACTTTTGAATTTCGTTATAATTGAACATATGGTTCAAAAGTTATGTAAAGAAAAGTTATCCTGAGGTTGTTTAAACTCACTCATTTTTCTCAGAGATGGCTGAACCGATTTTCACAAAACTAGTATCAAATGAAAGGTCTAGTTGCCCCATAGGTTGCTATTGAATTTCATTGTAATCGGATTGTAACTTTGTCAGTTGTTTATAAAAATGTGAAATCACATAATGAAAGTAAACATATTGACTTTCTCCTAACGATCACTGGCTAATTAAAAGGTAGAAAAGTGATCCAAATGGCCGATTGTCATATACTACTTGACTCAGTTCGACGAATCGAGCATTTTCTGCATGTATGCATGTATAGGTGTATATGTTTGTGTGGGGGTGTGTACGTGTGTATGTGCACCTTTTATTCGCACTCACTTTTCTCAGAAATGGTCTGACCGATTCTTTCTACCTTGGTGTCAAATGAAGGGTCCGTTTAGGTTGCTATTGAATTTCATTGTAATTAAACTTTTAGTTTTGGCGCTGCGTCAGAATGTAAGAATCGCTCTTATATCTCAGAAGCCATGAACATAGTTTAATTCAAATTAATGGGCTTTTAAACTCTTAAACAATGAAATACATAATGTTTAAACATGTGGTTTGAAAGTTATAGAAAGAAACGTAACTCGCAGACTGTTTAAAACTACAGCTGCGATCAAAACATGTGGCCTCAACATCATTTAAATTTGATATTGTACCATTTCAATGTTTGCGGCCTTGCTCGGGATTGAAGTTGAAATTGAAAGTCATTTCTATCATTTCACTTTTTGCCTTTCTCCTAGAAAGGTATAGCAATCACTGCAAAAAATAAAGGTATAAAAGTGCTCAAAAGGGCCGAATGTCGTATATCACTCGGCTAAGTTCGACTAGCTGAGCATTTTCTGCATGTGTGTGTGTGCAACGCTCTCCCAATCTCACTCGATTTTCTCAGAGATGGCTGGACCGATTTCAATGAAATTAATTGCAAATGAAAGGTCTAGTTGCCCTATAAGAACCAATTGAATTTTATTGTAATTTGATTTCTAGTTTAAAGGTTATGTATCAAAATGTAAAAATCACGAAACATCAATATCTCAGAAACTATACAACCGATTTGAACAAAATTGGTTTCAAATGAACGGGCTACCTAAAAAACCCTTAAGTTTTGAATTTTATGAAGATTGAACATGTGGTTCAGAAGTTATGAAAAGAAACGTGTTCTGGAGGCTATTTAATCTCACTCATGTTTCTCAGAGAAGGCTGGACCGATTTTCATAAAATCAGTGTCATATGGAAGGTCTTGTTGCCCCATACGACCCTATTGATTTTTTTGCAATCGGACTTTTTTTTTGCCTGTTATGTTTAAAAATGTGAAATCTAGCTATGAAAAGAAGCATATTCCGAAGACTACTTGGACTCATTCACTTTTCTCAGAGATGGTTGACCCGATTTCCATAGAATTAGTATCAAATGAAAGGTCTAGCTGCCACATAACACCCTATTGAATTTAACTGTAATCGGACTGTAACTTCGTCTGTAATGTATCGAAATGTGAAAATCACGAAACTTCATTATCTTAGAAACTACACAAGCGATATGAACAATATTGATATCAGATGAACGGGCTAGTTAAGGGTTAACTGATGAATTATGATTGAGCACGTGGTTTCAAAGTTTGGCTGCCCTATACCGTCCCTTTTCATTCGATTGTAATCGAACTTAAGCAACCGTTATGTTTTAATTTGTAAAACAACGAAAATCTATTATCTCAAGTTAAGTTTTAAATTAGTTTATTTGACACGGCACGATACATTTTCTGTTTTACTGAGCCAAGTACAATTCGTTTTAATTCTACGTTAGCAGGGAAAAGAGGGAGGCCTTTTCTTTATTCTCGCGGCCGACTACGAGCTAGTGGGGATTTAAGGTGAGAGGAGGGGAGATACAATTTTGACTTAAAACTATTTTGGAACTTTGTTTTTCAACTGGTAGAGCAATTGTATTCTTGTTTGTTGTGGGTTCAAAATATTTGTGTAAGCATGGTTGCGGGCTCTTCGTTTCCGTGTCTTCAGCATAGCATATTTGTATCCTTAATCTGACAAATAGACAAAGAAAATTTTAAATTTTAATGTCAGCGTTTTTCAGAAAGCAGTATAACTGTGTCATGTACTGGAGATCACCGCTTCCCAGAATGTCTCTAACGGGTACGTTCGGTTGTTTTCCTCGGGCCCGAAGGGAATCTATAAGCTCGGACCTAACACCACAGTATTCGGTACACGACCAAACAACATGCTCGATGTCATGGTAGCCATCGCCACAAACGCAGTGATTACTGTCTACAAGCCCTATACGAAAGAGATGCGTGTTTAACGTGTAGTGATTGGACATAAGTCTAGACATCACGCGAATGAAGTCCCGACCTACATCCAACCCCTTGAACCATGCTTTCGTCGATACCTTAGGAAAAATGGAATGTAGCCACCGTCCCAGTTCATCTGAGTTCCATGATGATTGCCAACTGTTGAGTGTTCTCTGACGCAAAATGCTATAAAATTCATCATAAGCAATTGGTCTTTCATAAATATCGCCATCAATAGCACCCACCTTAGCTAAAGAGTCAGCCTTTTCGTTACCCGGAATCGAGCAATGAGAAGGGACCCACGCTAAGGTAACCCGGTAATTTTTATCTGTTAAAGCACTTAAAAACCACCGTATTTTCCCCAGGAAATACGGGGTGTGCTTCACAGGCTTCATCGATCGCAGAGCCTCAATGGCACTGAGACTGTCTGTGAAGATGAAGTAGTGGTCTGTGGGTAGGGTTTCGATGATTCCAAGAGAGTACTGAATAGCAGCAAGTTCTGCGACGTACACGGAAGCAGGAGCATCGAGTTTGTAGGAGGCGGTAAAATTTTCGTGGAAAACACCGAAGCCAGTGGACTCATCTAGATTAGATCCGTCAGTGTAAAACCTTTTATCATAACTAACATGTTTGAACTTATTCGAAAAAATCTTAGGGATCTCTTGGGGTCGCAATTGATCCGGGATACCAGAAATGTCTTGTTTCATGGTGGTGTCGAAAAATATAGCATTATTAGAAGTATCTAAAAGTGCGACATTGGAGGAATCGTATGAAGAAGGATTAATATCTTGAGCCATATAGTCAAAATATAAAGTCATAAATCTGGATTGAAATTGAAGGTCGACCAACCTCTCGAAATTTTCAATTACTAATGGGTTCCTAACTGTGCATCGAATTAGCAACCGGTAAGAGAGATTCCAAAAACGATGTTTCAACGGAAGAATACCCGCTAACACTTCAAGACTCATCGTATGGGTCGACTGCATGCAACCCAAGGCAATACGCAAACAACGATATTGTATTCTCTCTAATTTTATAATGTGCGTGTTCGCGGCGGAGCGGAAGCAGAAACAGCCGTACTCAAGAACTGACAATATCGTTGTTTGGTAAAGCCTTAGAAGGTCTCCTGGGTGGGCTCCCCACCAGGTTCCGGTAATCGTACGAAGAAAATTAATCCTCTGTTGGCATTTTCGTGTCAGATACCTAATATGACAAGCCCAGGTGCATTTAGAGTCGAACCAGACCCCGAGATATTTAGCGACTAAAACCTGAGAGATCGTTTTACCCGTTAGTAGGAGCTGCAGCTGAGCTGGGTTATGCTTCCTAGAAAAAACGACCAACTCAGTTTTCTCCGGAGAGAATTCGATACCCAGCTTAAGAGCCCATTCAGACAAATTGTCTAAGGTATCTTGCAATGGTCCTTGCAGATCGCTAGCCTCGCTACCAGTAATGGATACAACGCTATCGTCTGCAAGTTGCCTTAGCGTGCATGAATTTGCAAGACATTCATCGATGTCATTGACGTAAAAATTATATAAGAGAGGACTTAAACATGAGCCCTGGGGAAGGCCCATGTAACTAATTCGGGAAGTTGTCGAATCGCCATGTGAGAAATACATATGCTTTTCTGACAACAGATTGAGCAAAAAGTTATTCAAATTTAGTGAAAGTCCCTGCGAATGAAGTTTCGCGCTTAAAACTTCTACAGAGACAGAGTCAAAAGCCCCCTTAATATCCAAGAACGCAGAAGCCATTTGCTCTTTTCGAGCAAATGCGAGTTGAATTTCAGTAGAAAGCAACGCTAGGCAATCGTTCGTCCCTTTGCCCCGGCGAAAGCCAAATTGAGTATCTGAAAGTAAACCGTTTGTTTCGACCCATTTGTCTAACCGTAAGAGGATCATTTTCTCCATTAATTTCCGGAGGCAAGAGAGCATCGCAATCGGCCTATATGAATTGTGATCAGAGGCAGGTTTCCCGGGTTTCCGAATAGCAATGACTTTTACCTCCCTCCAGTCATGCGGAACAATATTTAGCTCAAGAAACTTGTTGAACAAGTCCAACAAGCGTCTTTTTGCAGAGTCGGGTAGATTCTTCAACAGGTTGAATTTTATTCTATCTAACCCTGGAGCCTTATTGTTGCACGACAGGAGAGCCATTGAAAATTCCAACATCGAAAATGGAGGCTCTTCCGTAGTTACTATAAACGCGTCGCGAAAGGTTTTCTGTTCCGGTACAGAGTCCGGACAGACCTTTTTGGCAAAATCGAGTATCCAGCGATCTGAATACTCCTCACTCTCATTCGAAACGTCACGGTTCCGCATGCGCCTGGCGGTATCCCAAAGAGTGCTCATCGCTGTTTCCCTCGACAACGCGTTTACGAACCGCCGCCAGTACCCGCGTTTTTTCGCCTTTACTAAGCTCTTCATCTGCCTGCCCAGTGCCTCGTACTTTCGTAGTAGGTTGACAGTGCCGTACTCCCGGTAGTCCTTATACGCCGCGGACCTTCGCGCGTACAGCTCAGAGCACTCTTTGTCCCACCATTTGTTGGGAGGGCGTTGTCTAATCGTTACCCCGGGTATCGGTTTCGTCTGAGCTTGCGTCGCGGCGTCGATTATCAAGCCAGCTAAGAACGCGTATTCTTCCTCCGGAGGAAGTTCCTCGTGAGTCTCGATAGATTCCTCTATAATAGACTCATAACGCTTCCAATCAATATTACGTGTAAGGTCGTAGGAAATATTGATTGGGTTCGGGGGAGTTGAACCATTAGCAATTGATATAACGATTGGAAGATGATCACTACCGTGGGGATCGTTGATTACTTTCCACTGGCAATCTAACGCTAGTGATGTCGAGCAGAGGGATAGGTCAAGCACGCTTTCACGTGCCGGAGGATTAGGTACGCGTGTCGCTTCCCCAGTATTCAAAACTGTCATATTGAAGTCGTCGATCAAGTTACAGATTAAAGAAGATCGGTTGTCGTCGTACAGCGACCCCCATAGCGAACAGTGAGAGTTAAAATCTCCCAAAATCAAAAAAGGTGCGGGAAGCAATTCTGCTATATCAAGGAGTTGCTTCTGTTCAATCCGCGCGGATGGGGGAATATATAACGAAACAAGGCAAAGGTCTTTTCCATTCATATTCGTTTGAATGGCAACAACTTCAATATTCGAGATCGAGGGGAGGTCAATTCTGAAAAAAGAATAGCACTTTTTGATCCCTAAAAGTACCCCTCCACCGTGTGAGTCTCGATCTCGACGAATGATGTTAAAATCGTGGAAATTAAGTTGGTCATTTGAATTGAGAAAAGTTTCACAAAGCGCGAACGCATCACAATTGTATGTGTTTATCAAATGTGAAAATAAATCAAATTTGGGGATGATACTTCTGCAGTTCCACTGTAACACAGTGACAAAATTCCTAACCTCTTTCAACGAATTAGTCATCGAAAGATACGATAGCTGAAATGAGGGGCCAAGTTGCTGTGAGTTGCTTCAAAAAGGTTTTCACTGTTGGGAGAAGGGCAAGAAGAATGTTTTGAAGGGGATCTGGTATGTTGAATGTTTTAAATATCCAGTCCACAATATCAGAGAATTTTATGAACCCTGTTTCTTTTATGTCTTCTGATCGAGAAATGGGTGCCCGAGGGGTTTTTGGTGCCCCAGGAAGCGGTGGGTACTCCTGGTTTGATTTGAAATTAAAACCGGGGGGTACTTGCTTCGGTTTTTCTTCACCACTTCCTTTTTGTGTTGTCTTATTGGTCATTCCGCTAGGGGTTATCTTACGACCTTTACGAGAAAGATTAGGAGAGTTGAGCATTCTCCTCTTCCTAGATCCCTCTGGCAAGGCATAGGAACACCCTTCGACGGGATCGTCAGATGTACCCTCATCGGTTGGCAAAAAGGAAAAGATGTTTCCTGTCGAGGGTGGCTCAGCCCACTTAAGCATTTCTGCAAAAGAGCGCTTTGATCGTTCCTTAAGGGAACGCTTAATTTTTTCCTCGCGCTGTTTGTACGCGGGACATGCCGGAAGGTCATGCCGAGTTCCCTCGCAATAAAGACACTTTTCAGTATCCCCACTGCAAGCGTTCTCAGCATGATTGCCTCCGCACTTGCTACAGCGTGCCTTGTTGCAGCAGTAGGTGGCTGTGTGACCTAACTGCTTACAGTTTTGGCAATGCATGACCCGCGGTACGAACAGGCGTACAGGTAGACGAACCCTGTCCAAGCGGACGTAGTTCGGCAGCGCGGATCCGGCGAATGTTACTCGGAAGGAATCCGAAGGGAGGAATTTCTTCTTCCCTTCTTCGATGGATACTGAATGCAATTGCTTGCAATCCAGTATCTTTACACTTTGCATCAAGGGGTTTTTAAAGCAGCCAACTCCATGACGCAAAATGTCATCGACAGTGAGATTCCCCTCGGTAACCACACCGTCGATTTCTACACCCTTGGCAGGGATGTACACGCGATACTCTCTCGTGAAGAGCTCGTAGCCAGCAATTTCGTTTGCTTGCTTCAAGCTACTCACGACAACTCGCAGTTTGTTCGGCCTCACCTTCGTAATCTCGGTTACGGCCGAAAAATGTTTTGCCAGGTCTTTGCCAATTTGGATAATATTCAATGGCTTCTTTATGGGCCGGAAAAAAACAACGTAGGGACCGCCAGCGGCATCTGGGTAAGCTTTTACCCGTACTTCCGGTACTCTTGGTACAGGACTTGGCAAAGGGGAGGGCACAGGGGAAGGTAGGGGTGTGCTGATGGGAGAAATTTCAATTTCTTCCCCGTTTGTTTCCACCTCCAGGAAAAGTTGCACCTGCATGTCGTCCATTTTGCGGGAGCGTTACGCTCTACCGCACACAAACGATAAATATTCGAATATGGGGGGGGGGGGGTTCAAGTAGTTGATGTTAAATTTTAAAAACAATTTTTCAATCTACAATGGATCAAATAAAAAAAAAGACAGTAATACTAATACTAATAACAATAGTAATAATAATAATAATAATAATAATTATAGTAATAGTATTAATAATAACAATAATAATATCAATAATAATATTAATAATAATATTATAACATAGTAATAATATTGATAATAATAGTAAAAATTCTAAAGGTAATACTTCACCGAACGTCTAAGTCACGACCTCACGGCTGATAGTAGGATTAATCGAGCGTCTCCGCAGAACAAACAATGACGATCCAGCTTCGTGTTGAGACACAGTGGCCGTGTCCTACACGCGACCTTGTAGATGCCACTTGTAGTTGACTTCCACTCGCTCGATCGTATGATGGTCCGTGCTGCTAGCGGGGTAACAGCGGTGCGGGAGAATTATTCTTGCTGATATATCAGCTGCGTATCGAATCACTGGCGGGGTAGCCTGCCCCTACCAGTGTGCAGATGTTTCTGCCGATATATAACAGTCTATTGTTATTGCGCAGCACGAGAACTAATCGACAAAAAAACACCCGTACGATAACTCGTGTATTGTTATTTTGCGAACTCAAACGGAGATAAACAATTTGCGTCTAATCGAGACGAAAGCAAAACAACGAATCGAGCTATTATCTCAAGTATTACAAGACATTTTTAAACATAACTAGTGTCCTACAAACGAGTCATCTCTCAAACTTACAAATAAAAAAACTTCATAACAATTTGATATGCTGTTCAAAAGTTTGGAAAGAAAAGACATTCAAAGACTATTCAACACTATACCGTGCTGGATCGAAACCCGTACAGTATCGAAATCCGTACACCTTGATGTTTTTCGTAAGTTAAAGCATTATAAAAATGAAAATTCATTTTTATAATGCTTAAAACTGACAAAAACATCAAGGTGTACGGATTTCGATACTGTACGGGTTTCGATCCAGCACGGTACCTGCTTTGATCAGTATAAATGGCCTCAACATGATTTAAATGTGGTATCGTACTTCTGAACGTTCCCGGTATCGCTCGTGATTAAATTGTTCGAAATTAAGAGTCATTTCTTTTATTTCGCTATTTCTTAAACACTAACATTACGTCAAATTTCATATTTTATACTTTAATTACAACATCAATATTTTAGAACCCAAAGAGTGAATATACCCCTTTATTGGATTTAAGCATTCATGTAAATCTATTTTTACAAATAATAAGTTCGAATGAGAAAGGCTGAGTCTGACCGCTAGGTGGATTAATTTAGGTTTTTTTTTATTCGTTTGGATGGAGGGCATGCTGCTGACTAGGGTAAAAATTTAAAAAAATAGTGTGAAAAGCACAATGAAAAGCCAAAACTTGTTCTTGTGATTCACAGGTTATAGTTGTTTAATATAAACTAAACTTCAAGTAACATGTTTGGTTATTTTTTTCCAATTTTTTTTTATTAGAAGAGCGTTTCTTAACGATTTTAAACTTAATTGAACAATTTTCTAAGATCTTTGCGAGTCCATTTATTTTTAGGTGATTTAAATAAGGCTTCATTTGGATGCTTTCTATTTTAAATTTATATTTATGTATATATCTACGGTAAAATCGTACAATCAATTCTAATGACTACTTAGTCTAAGTTAAAAGATAGATTTGGACATGTTAAAATCATATTAGTCAGCATCATTATTAACCCATTCCCGGCGGAGAGAAATCATATATGCATATTGAAGATCAATCTATTCTCTAACGATACTCAATTATCGTGCAAATTTTCAAGTATCATTGTTAAAACAATTAAAGTTAAAATGTCAGGTGATGCCATATGGCATCACCTGCCGGGAATGGGTTAAATTTAAATAATAGGAACAGCATGGTCCTACTACTTGTCGGAGTTGTTTGTATGTGAGTGTATGTGAAGTATGTGGGAGCAGTGATGCTCATAGTGTGGTAGTCACACTGGATCATTCCATAGCAGCATTCGCAGAGCATAAAGAAGGACGCTGAATTCGTTCGATTTGGTTGATTTGTACTGCATTGCCCACAGAAGCACTCCATACACTGTTACCATTCGGAGATAATGTGGTGGACCTTAGTATAGAGCGAATCGTGCACCAACCTTTCAAACACTTTCGGTAACACAAGATAAAGATAGCAAGGATTTTTTAAATTTTTTAAGCATAATTTGATCTCTTTTCTATTTAATGCTTCTTCTGGCTTTTTGACGGCCATTTTTGTCATGATAAACCCAACATAATTTTTCCTTTCTTTTCATATTTGTCTAACTTTCAGAGGCCATTATTCAGCGGTCTCTGTAATTTATTGAAATTAAGGTGAAAGGAAGGTTCCAGTTATTTAACAATTGCCCGCTCACGAGGTTTTTAATGATTTATGAATACTCGACGGGTTAGTTTAGAGAAAATACTTTGCAGTGTAATTAAAATTACTGTAATAGAATGTATTTTAAAGAAAAAAGTGGAATTCGAAATGATGTTCCAGAGCACCTCTGCGCACAGCAGAACTTTTTTTCTAAGACACAAATTTTTTTTTATTATTATTATTTATTGAAATTATTATCATTATTTATTAAATCACGGTTCTTCCACGGACTTACTTTTGTCGTCTTCGATTTTTTCGATCGATCCAAAAGTTTTCTCCCAGTAATTTTTTTTCATCTCGGCTATAGTTATGGATGGCAGCAGGCCTTCAAATAAGCATACCTCAGAGCAAATTCTAAACATTAAATACAAACACTAGTTCAAACATTATTGTGAACTTATGAAACTTCAGTATCATATTATCGAAATGAAACATTAGTGAAACTCATTAAACTTTCATAGCTTAGTTTGGCTCTCTATGCTAATAACACCATGCCACCCCACACATTATACCCCGTGCACTCCATTCCTATCGAGTAGCAATAATTGCAATTTCACTCCAATCTCCCATGTCGCAGGAAGGTGTACAAAGCCTCACACAAAACTGCAATGATTTAATTCATTAAAAATAATTGAACAATTCTGTGTGGCCCTCTATACGAGAGATGCGCTCACCACAGGTACCAGTTTCTAATGGCAACGATTACGGGCTCGCATTGGCGAACGAACAGCAACAATTCCATCTACCACATTGGAAGTCCGAATCCGATTCCACTTTCGGTGAACTTGGAATCAGGAAAGGAGAGAACAGTGGCGGAAAGTACCGGGTGCCTACAGAAAGTGCCGTGATGGAATAATATTGTTAAGCTTAAATGAATTTACGCTCATCACCATCATCGTCACAGCCAGAGCATCATTAGCAACAATCTGCTAGAAACCAAACTAGGATTCCGTAGTTAACCTCTCGGATTTACTACGCATTCTGATGTTAGATGTGGTATTCATACATCAGCTCGAGCTTGATGCCTTCTGAAGACTACTATCAGGAAAGGTCTCTCGAATTATTTCACAGGCTATTCTATTCACGTGTGCGAGTTATCAAACCTCCGAGGACCGTCAATATGGTGAAGTCTATGGTTTGTACCAAACTGTTGCCAAACTATATTTTCACTTTATGTTGCTAAGAAATTAATCTGTCAGCACTGCCTCGTAACACCTTTCACGATTCCCGTGTGTTGAGATAATAAATTAATTTTATTCATTCTATTGGGCTGCTCTCGGCAAACGGTGGATTAGATGCAGATACTGTGCCATATTTGCAAAGCAAGCGAGTGAGAATTAAGTCAACTGCCAATCGCAATGTAAACCGAAAAAAAATCCGAACAGAAAAAGTGCTCCAACAGGCATTACCCGAGCATTAGCAGAAACTACAAACGATGTCCTAACAGTGGCGTGTGAATGCAAATGGGAGTGCAGTGCAGAACCTCGTTGCAACACAAAACAAACTGCATAAATGAATAAACACACAAACGAATTAAGTTGTGCGGCCTTCGCAGCTGCTGGTCGAACATATTTTCCGGTTCCGAAATCCGCTTAGTTAAACCGACACCAATAACAGCGAAAGCGGTCAAAGTTAGCAGCATAGCAGTGACAGCAAGTAGCAGTTTCCCAGTGCACGAAACCAACGGTCCGCCTCATGAATTAGACAATTGGGAGGAAATGCTGAATTTCCAAACCTGATGCAGATTCCGTTTGTGAAAATTAATTCCGATTAGCATTCACACCTTGCATGTACAGTGTAATGTTTGCACGGCGGAATAGTTCGTAGCTTGTGCTCATCACGCACGGGTCACTCCTGCTGCTAATCTGTTGAATTTTAATTGCCACATTTTCTGAACTTCTCAACGACGAGTGTGCAACACTACCTTGACATCTGTTTGTCGACCATCTCCTGTAGCAGTAAGAATTTTGCCCTCTCCATTAGATATCCATCGTTCAGGATTTACCACTTAATGGAGAAAGTTTGCACTTTCAATCCGCTTACCGCACGCGATGCTCTGCTCAGAGGAAATAAGAAAAGAAGAAAAAACTATTGTTCCCAATATTTATCATTTAAAATGATCCCTCCTTAAGCTTACTTTGAACCAAGCTTGGAAAATCTTGCGTTTCAATGTTTCCCAGGTTATCAAGCAATTTTCTTGCTGTTAAACGCCGAGAACGTAAAAGGTAGTATTGTTAAACAGCGAGGGTAGTTTTGCAAGGACGAATTAATTAAAATCTGAATAACTAGAGCAGCGCGCCGAAGAGGTTCATGGGCGTTAATTAGAACGATGGATGATTTTTTTCTCGTACCGTACAAAGCAAGTGAAGTTTAGGCAGAACCTGTAAGATGATGGTGAAAATCACTTAGCTGATAGCTGTGTCTTCTTAAGGTTACTCAAAATACAAATTCAATTGTAGTCGAATGGCAAATATTATTTCGCAGATTATGGTAATACGTGGCTTTACATGAAATTGACGTCCTGTGTGAAAAAATTGCTGGGTTTCTAGTTTAATCCCTAAGAAAATTTAAATCCGGTTTCCCATCAACAGCAATGATCGAATGCAAACGTAGAGAAATTAAGGATGTTACAGATAATATTGATTGTTTCCTCAGATCGTTGAGTGAAAATTCTCCACTTGTTTGCAGTTGCTGCCTACGAACGAGTGCCAAGTCAACATTTGAACCGCAATAAAGTTGTTCGGCACCGACGACGAACCGATACTTATCGACATTGTTACACCTTCCCGGCGACGCTGAATTCATTCAAGAAATTTCTTTTCAAGATGTTTATAAAAGCTGCCCCTTAACTGCGGCACTAGACAATGAAATTCATTCCTCCTCCTGTTGCATGGTGGCAGTAATCAACTGTCGCACCGAAGATACGATTGAACTTGGCAACCATAGCAGTAGCGCACTTTTGATCAGAAGTTTTTCACAAAGAACAGGTCAGAAAATCGGCCCCTGCCAGTCAGTGTTCCCGATGAAAAGTGATCCTCAGTGAGAAACAACAAACAGAAATTTGCCTTTCTGTCGCTCGAATGATAACGGTAACAGAGGGTGAAATGAATCGGCACTGGAAACACGAATAGGTGGTTAATATTAGGCACTTTGGAGTTGTTTTGATTAATATTATCGTTGATGATATTATACAGGCCGTTTACATTAGTTTTTGACTCTCCCACTTACAAGACCTTCGATAGCTCAGTTGGTAGAGCGGTGGACTGTAGAGCGATAAGGAGGTGGCACTTGATGCGTGCTTCTGAGAATAGCAGTGATCCATAGGTCGCTGGTTCAAATCCGGCTCGAAGGAAAGCACTTTTTGTCGTTGTACTAAAAGATGTATAAAATTTCAAAACTCTAGTATCGAGATTTATTACACACTTCATTTTTTTTAAACTTCTCAAAGATGAAAATGGTGAAGCACAATGAAAATGGGCGACTTATTTTCCAGCACTTTCCCACCAAAACAATAGCATTCAAATCACTTCACTAAACTTTGAGATTCAAAATATTCGTCGTCGGTGCGCACAGTTGAATTCTTCTTTTCCATGACTGATGGGCGCAAAGATATCTTATCCCCCTACTAAGAACCAAAATTAATTACATATAACAATATCTACCACCGTCGTTATGCCCAGTCTACCGTCATTACCCCTGGATTGTTTTTTTATCCGCCAAAATCTCCGAAGAAATACAAAATGTGCGCGGTTTCATTTGGAGAATAATAATTTATAGCATGAGCCCCGTGCCCGAGAGCAATGAAAGCTTTTTATTTTCACTTATAGATATGAATTAATCCAAGTTATGAAATCTCTTGGATGCGAGAGAAGTGCCTAATTGTGAAATACGACAATCTTTCATTACTTAAATTGGCAATCCTTGGGGAGAGAGGACTTCGCCGCTTACACTGTGCCATGTTTGACCAGTACATCCACATCAAGGCAGGCTCAAACAGTATTATGAAAAACCGTACAAAGAAAAGCAATGAACAACTGCCAGGCTCGTATGATGATGATGACTTCTTATTGTCGGGCGAATTAATCTCAGAATTATCCTCCTCGTGGAATCACGCTTGCCATCGGCATTTTGCTTGGCTTTCCTCGAAATATGAGTAGCAGCAGTGTACATCACGTAAATGCATGATTGGATATTTATAAGATTTTGTTTCCCATCTCATACTTGAATATCGACACGGTTGGGAAAATTTCAAATGAAAGGCCCAGTAGTTTGTAACAATCTGATGACTGAAGCAAGTGATTTCAATACTCTAAAACAAAGCAATCAAGATTTGAGAAGAACACAATCATGTATTTGATTCACATAAAATCACTCTGTCCACTTCAGACTGCTAACTCTTGATCAAATTCATTTGAACTGAAAAAACCTAAATTAATCCACCTAGCGGTCAGACTCAGCCTTTCTCATTCAAACTTATTATTTGTAAAAATTGATTCACATGGGCACTTCAATCCAATAAAAGTATATTCACTCTTTGGGTTCTAAAATATTGATGTTGTAATTGAAGTATAAAATATGAAATTTGACGTAATGCTAGTGCTTAAGAATTAGCGAAATAAAATGACTTTTAATCTCGAACAATTTCATCACGAGCGATACCGGGAACGTTCAAATAGTACGATACCGCATTTAAATTATGTTGAGTCCACGTATATTGATCAAAGTAGGTATAGTTTTAAATAGTCTTTGATTTTCTTTTCGTTCCAAAACTTTTGAACCACATATCAAGTTGTTATGAAGTTAGTTGTTTGTAAGTTCAAGAGATAACTCATTCGTATGACGCTAGTTATGTTGAATAAGTCGTGTAATACTTGAGATAATAGACTGGTTGTTTTAACAATTTAATATATAACGGTTGCTTAAGTTCGATTATAATCAAATGAAATGGGAACGTATAGAGCAGCCGAATTATGAAACCACTTGCTCAATCATATTTCATCAGTTAACCCTTAACTAGCCCGTTCATCTGATATCAATATTGTTCAAATCGGTTGTGTAGTTTCTGAGATAATGAAGTTTCGTGATTTTCACATTTCGATACATTACAGACGAAGTTACAGTCCGATTACAGTTAAATTCAATAGGGTGTTATGAGGCAGCTGGACCTCTCATTTGACCACCTGAGAAAAGTGAGTGAGTTTAAGTAGTCTTGTAAATATTTTACTTTACATAGCTGGATTTCACATTTTAAAACATAACAGGCAAAGTAATAGTCCGATTGCATAAAAATCAATAGGGTCTTATGGGGCAACTAGACCTTTCATTTGACACCGATTTTATGAAAATCGGTCCAGCCATCTCTGAGAAACATAAGTGAGATTAAATAGTCTCGAGAACACGTTTCTTTCCATAACTTTTGAACCACTCTGAGAAAATCGAGTGAGATTGGGAGAGCGTTACACACACATACACATACACATACACACATACACACACACACACAAACACACACATACACACGAACACATACACACGAACACATACACACACATACACACATACACACACACCCACATACACACACATACACATACATACACACACATACATATACATACACACACACACATACACATACATACACACACATACACACACACATACACACACATACACACATACACACACATACACACACATACACACACATACACACACACACTCATACACACAAATACACACACACACATACACACACACATATACACACATACACATACACACACATACACATACACACACACATACAGAAAATGCTCAGCTCGTCGAACTGAGTCGAGTGATATACGACATTCGGCCCTTTGGAGCACTTTCATACCTTTAGTTTTTTCAGTGATTGCTATACCTTTCTAGGAGAAAGACAAAAAGTTCAACTAATCGGCTTTTAAAACTCGTAAAAAGTCCATGAAACAAGACCTTTCTTTTGACGTTTCCGGTTTTATGATCAATCCCCTTAACAGTTAGATAAAAAAAATATTTTTTCTAATTTCAAAATACCAGATTGCTTTCTTCAACAAAGATAACATTGTAATCTTCTATCTGTTCATCTGATATGACAAAATAAAGTTTTTCGAGGAACACCCCTCAAAATTATTTTTTTTGTTCATAACTTTTTCTGTAATCGTCGAAAGAATTCAAGTTGTTCTAAGATTTTATTCATTTTGTTAAACCTCGCAAATTTGTAGAATATGTTGCTTTGATATTTTCATTTGCTGACAATATATTTCCAGTTTGTGCAGTTCATCGTTGGCGTGCTGAGATACGGGAACACAATAGTAGAGGGTGATTCGACTTTGGTTTAGAACTATTTATACCTTTCCCAGTAGTTTAATTGGCCAAAACACCTTGCCGGGGACAACGGAGATTGCGGGTTCGAGTCCCGTCCGGACGAGGGAAAATTTTTTCTAAGCCTAAAAGTCACACCTTCTATTCCCGTTCATTTTCGCATCCTCGCAAACTGCATACATTGCTCGCTTTACTAAAACTTAAAATGTAAGTCATATGACAAAAATTAAATTAGTTCGTAAAGTAAATCTAGCCAACGGAGCTCTTCCGTGATACGCGTTCGGAGTCTAGCCACCGACTGAGGTGTCTCATCGCTTGCGCCGCTGTAGATATAATAAGTCATTATACACTGTGTGCGTGAAGAGATCACTCTCTCAGTTATAAAAAAAAAAAAAAATATTTCACAGTTTTTCGTTGCAAACAGCCATGTTTTAAGTCAAAATTTCTCAGAAGGTTGCAAATAGTTGCAAATCAGACTATATGCATTTGAAAGTTTGTCGAAAGACTGAGTTACTCATAAGAGTTCAACAGTTTCTAGCTGTATCCAACAGAGCGCTGAATGAAAGAGAGGTGTATTTCTCTCTTAAGAGGCAGATTTAAAAATTGTGTCGTATAAAGTTGAAATATCAAATACAATTACCGTTGCCTACTTTATGATTTCAGTGTCCAGAAGCAACAGCTTGAAGGATGGCTCTACAACGGTTTATTGCATCTTTATCAAGTTCTGCATACAAAAAACGCATTGTAATTACAAGCGTATGTGTAATGTAATTGTTTCAGCTGCAATTTTGGCAGTTTTCTCAGCTTATCTTAGATTTGATTGACGATGATTCGAAATAATCAGGAGCATTTGATAAAAATTAATATAAACAAATAACATTAGGTATGGAACGGTTTTGCCTTTCTCCTAGAAAGGTATAGCAATCACTGGAAAAACCGAAGGTATAAAAGTGGTCCCAATGGCCGAATGTCATATACCACTCGACTTCTTTCGACGAACTGAGCATTTTCTGTATGTATGTATGTATGTGTGTATGTGTGTGTGTGTATGTGCAACTTTTTTTTCTCACTCACTTTTCTCAGAGATGGTTGGACCGATTTTCATAAAATTAATTGCAAATGAAAGGTCTAGTTGCGCCATAGGTTGCTATCGAATTTCATTGTAATCGGATTTTTAGTCTAGAGGTTATGTATCAAAATGTAAAAATCACGAAACATCAATATCTCAGAAACCACACAACCGATTTCAATAAACTGGTTTCAAATGATTGGGCTGTCCCCAGAACCCTTAACTTTTGAATTTCGTTATGATTGAACATATGGTTCAAAAGTTATGTAAAGAAAAGTTATCCTGAGGTTGTTTAAACTCACTCATTTTTCTCAGTGATGGCTGAACCGATTTTCACAAAATTAGTGTCAAATGAAAGGTCTAGTTGCCCCATAGGTTGCTATTGAATTTCATTGCAATCGGATTGTAACTGTGTCCGTTGTTCATAAAAATGTGAAATCACATAATGAAATTAAACATATTGACTTTCTCCTAACGATCACTGGCTAATTAAAACATAGAAAAATGATTGAAATGGCCGAATGTCATATACTACTCAACTCAGTTCGACGAATCGAGCATTTTCTGCATAAATGCATGTATAGGTGTATATGTTTGTGTGTGGGTGTGTACGTGTGTATGTGCACCTTTCATTCGCACTCACTTTTCTCAGAGATGGTCTGACCGATTATTTCTATCTTGGTGTCAAATGAAGGGTCTATTTGCCGCTTAGGTTGCTATTGAATTTCATTGTAATCAAACTTTTAGTTTTGGCGCTGCGTCAGAATGTGAAAAACACTCTTATATCTCAGAAGCTATGAACATAGTTGAATTCAAATAAATGGGCTTTTAAACCCTTAAACAATGAATTTCATAATGTTTAAACATGTGGTTTGAAAGTTATAGAAAGAAACGAAACCCGCAGACTGTTTAAAACTATAGCTGCGATCAAAATATGTGGCCTCAACATCATTTAAATTTAATATTGTACTATTTCAATGTTTGCGGCCTTGCTCGGGATTGAAGTTGAAATTAAAAGTCATTTTATCATTTCACTTTTTGCCTTTCTCCTAGAAAGGTATATCAATCACTGCAAAAACTAAAGGTATAAAAGTGCTCATAAGGGCCGAATGTCGTATACCACTCGACTCAGTTCGACGAGCTGAGCATTTTCTGCATGTGTGTGTGTGTAACGCTCTCCCAATCTCACTCAATTTTCTCAGAGATGGCTGAATCGATTTCAATGAAATCAATTGCAAATGAAAGGTCTAGTTGCCCTATAAGACCCCATTGAATTTTATTGTAATCTGATTTCTAGTTTAGAGGTTCTGTATCAAAATGTAAAAATCACGAAACATCAATATCTCAGAAACTACACAACCGATTTGAACAAAATTGGTTTCAAATGAACGGGTTACCTTAAAACCCTCAACTTTTGAATTTTATTAAGATTGAACATATGGTTCAAAAGTTACAGAAAGAAACGTGTTCTCGAGACTGTTTAATCTCACTCATGTTTCTCAGAGATGGCTGGACCGATTTTCATAAAATCAGTGTCATATGGAAAGTCTTGTTGCCCCGTAAGACCCTAAGGATTTTTTTGCGAACGGATTATTGCTTTTCCTGTTATGTTTAAAAATGTGAAATCCAGCTATGAAAAGAAACATATTCTGATGACTACTTGGGCTCACTCACTTTTCTCAGAGATGGTTGACCCGATTTCCACAGAATTAGTATCAAATGAAAGGTCTAGCTGCCTCATAACACCCTATTGAATTTTGCTGTAATCGGAATGTAACTTTGTCTGTAATGTATCGAAATGTGAAAATCACTAAACTTCGTTATCTTAGAAACTACCCAACAGATTTGAACAATATTGATATCGAATGAACGCGATAGCTAAAGGTTAACTAATGAATTATGATTGTACACGTGGTTTCAAAGTTTGGCTCCCCCATACGTTCCCTTTTCATTTGATTGTAATCAAACTTAAGGAACCGTTATGTTTTAATTTGTAAAACAACGAAAGTCTATTATCTCAACTGTTACACGACTTATTTGAACATAACTAGTGTCATACAAACGAGTCATCTCTCAAACTTACAAATAACAAACTTCATAAAAATTTGATATACTGTTCAAAAGTTTTGTAAAGAAAAGAAATTCAAAGACTATTCAACACTATAGCTGCTTTGATCAATATATATGGCCTCAACATGATTCAACTGTGGTATCGTACTATTTGAACGTTCTCGGTATCGCTCGTGATTAAATTGTTCGAAATTAAGAGTCATTTCTTATATTTCGCTATTTCTGAAGCACTAACATTACGTCAAATTTCATATTTTATACTTTAATTACAACATCAATATTTTAGAACCCAAAGAGTAAATATACCTTTTTGGATTTAAGCATTCAAGTAAATCTATTTTTACAAATGATAAGTTTGAATGAGAAAGGCTGAGTCTGACCGTTAGGTGGATTAATTTAGGTTTTGTATTGAACATTCTAACTTTATACACACCTTAAAATTATTCTCGATATCGGTATTGCATTATACCGAGCTATCACGGTTTAATCTGGATTTACTGAGCATTCGGCGAAAAAATAATGAAAACCATGCCTCAGAAACACTATCGAGATTTCGAATATTTTGTGTGGAAATTTTAGTTAGGCTGAACTAAGATTTATAAAGAAATGTAACAGCCGTCATCGTTTTTAACCGAGCACTCAGTGGTGCCGTTCTGTATATATGTACTTTGCACTACACTTTACGATGCAGCATAATTTAAGGATCAATGTATTCACGCAGTTTGATTTTAAGTCGAAATTTTTGGCTCATCGCTTCGTGAGATGATGTTGGCACTGCAATCAATTGATAATTCTTGATTGCCTGCCATCCTTAAGCAATTATATGCTTTTTTTAAATTTACTAAATTTATTTTCAAAGATCATAATTTATTTTGATTATTTTGTCATGCAACACTCATAGAAAGAAAATATCATTAAGACCTTGCTATTACCTTCCTCATTCCAACATCTCAAAATCTTAACATGGATGATAGTACCCAACATGTTCACTCAGTGAAAGATTTGGGTTGCCTGCTAAGTTTGAATAAACTTTAGTTTTTGCAATATTATTTTTTTAAAAGAAAAACAACTCGAAACTTGGTTTTCCAACACAACAAAATTACTGAAATGCGATGTCGAGCAGTTATTTATTTCCGAATTTTTTTTAACAGCATTGTGCGACGCGCGTCGTAAAAAATTGCGTCGGCCGGGAATCGAACCCGGATCAACTGCTTGGAAGGCAACTATGCTGACCATTACACCACCGACGCAGGCACTACAAAGAACTAAGCTGGTCACCGTTTGGTTATGACACATCGGATTAAATGTTGGCAAAAACGACCGGCGGCTGAGGTTTTGGTCCGTTTTGTTTTAGAATAGCTAGCTGTCCTACCCCATCAAGCTTTCATCTAAGTCTGATTTTGAACGCTTCATGTCCCACACACACCGGCAGATTTTGCCTTAATTCATAAGGCAATCGTCTGATTAGCCTTTCGGCCTGTTAAGGCCAGAGGAAGGCAGCAAAGGTGGAACGGGGACAGTCAAATGAATTGTTTTATTTGGAGTTAAATTGTTCGTGAGTGCGGTGGTGTGAGAGTTTTCAAACAAATATATGGGTCCGTGAAAGTTTCCTCATGAAATTAATATGATGTGAAAAATTGATATGGTTACTTGTTGGGTTGTTTCGAACACAAAACAAACGCTATTCCGGAAACGTTTGCCGAAAAGGATGAGAAGTTTTCAATAAGAAACTTCTTGGGTATTCAAACAAAAGCCTAAACATGGCCGGCTGTTATTCCACGTACTGGCTTGAAACGTATACCGAATAACCAGAAGATGCCAACTCTATTTAATAACAGCACATTTCAACATATCTCACAATTCGAATGCCACTATTACAGTAACTAGATAAAGTAACTGAAGTCGCTTTCGGAATAGGATAACCAAGAATTTAAATTAACTCTCAACAATCGCACAATCGTCATAGTGAACTGCGTGTTTGCTGCCATGATGGAGAGCAACATTCGCCAGTCAAACAGCTCCAGGCCCGAAACTGCTGAGCAACTTACCGCATATGTGTAACGTAGCTTCGGTTAAGGGTTTTGATGGTTACGGTACTAGCAACGAGCGTGGAAACTTTTACCGTATGGTATTTCGCTGGCAAACTTGCACACTACTCTCTACTGTGCTACGCTTATGAGGAGTTTGTGAAGTTTCCACCCTGCTGGCAGCCTGAAGAAGCACGAGGATGAGAAATGAATACATTTCCCAACTTTTCACATACGGTGATGGAAGAGAAGAGGTACGTCAAAGTTTTGGCAATTAAATTAAAATGAAATCAATTTACTCAAATTTTTTGAATGTTTACTCTGCGGCGCCATAATGTGAAGTGAATTCCCGACATCGTTATCCATTGACTTTTTTTTTTTTCAAAGGATAAATCGTTATTTGATAGCGATCACGATAGGGATAACTTGTGATCGTGTTGCAGATATAGTATATAACGAAGTTATTGCGAAACTACAATTTGCTTACCGTTTTATCTACTCAATTCTAAGTTGAACTGACACAATTTGAAATGGAACTTTGCTGATGTGAAAAGACTAGAGCAATTTCACAAAAAAAACCTTTACCACGAAGTATTAATGAAAACCCAAATTAATCCACCCAGTCTTTCTCATTCAAGCTTATTATTTATTTAAATAGATTTACACGAATACAACAATTTTCAGAAAAAATACATCTTGATAATATTTGCTGGATTTATTCACCACTCTAGATAACAAATTTTTGGTAGCTAGCAGTGAAAGCAGTCAAACACATATGAACATACATTAACACATACAAATAACATGAAATAAATATATTTCAAATATATGACACGATTTTTTTTTTTTTTGATCGTGGTTAAATCGAAACGTCACAGTATTCATACTTAGGTTTGACTCGATTATATATAGACTCGATTTTATATCATTCGATAAAATATCAGTTTATATTCGATTATTTATATTAGGATTTTTTACTCTTTCAAATATGACTTTCTTTTCACGACTTTCGAACCACGTGTTAAATCATTATAAAATTCATCAGTCAACCCTTAATTACCGTTTATCTGATATCAGTGTTGTTCAAATCGTTTGTGTAATCTCTGAGATTTCGTGATTTCAACATTTTGATACAATACAGAAGAAGTTACAGTCCGGTTACAGTAAAATTCAATAGGGTGTTATGAGGCAACTAGATCTTTCATTTGACACTAATTTTGTTAAAATCGGTTCAGCCATCTCAGCGAAAAGTGGATGAGCTTAAGTGTTCTTCGGAATATATGTTTCTTTTCATGCCGTCTGCCGGGGTGAGATTGTGTCAAAAAAGGATACGTTTTTGTTTCTTAGCTTGTAATGCACACATTCATTCTGCAGTGTTGCCAACATTGCAATTTTTTCGATTCAAAACTTAATTTGCAGTTTCCTCAAAATGCCCCCCCCCCTTCGATTTTGATTTTGACCACGCCAATGTGTTTAGCAGACGATTTTACATAGGAATCACTTATCAGCGAAAAACAAAATGTAGCGTTCCAGAGATACAGCATTCTCAAACTTGCAAGATTTGATTTTGTCTACGCACGAAAGCGCTTCTACATAAATTGCTGCATTCTTAATGGTATCCTAGCAGGCGTTTGTGTAATCGAAAAGATGTACCTTAGAGGAGCATCCCTTAATGATGTAACTCAAAAAATCCCGTTCTAGAATCATTTTCACGAAAAGTTACAGGAGAGTTTTGGTTACACTTTTCACATGAATCTTCATTTTATTGGTTTATCACATTGTAGAAATCATCCTCTCTCAATTTAAAACCGTTTCCTAACAAGCGAATGTTTTTTTCTTGATTTAAGGTTTGCCATGATTCCAAAATTATAAACAATGTGTCTCATCACGGGTGCAGTCAATTCATTTCATGGTGTGTTCAATTGAATTGTATTTAAAACAAATTTTTGTCGCTGGAAAACGGTATTGGTCATCACAGCAGCTTACGCGATCAGATTTACTAGCTACTGAGGGAGCATGCATAAAAGACGTAACTTTTTTGTTTTTTTTTCTATCCCCGCCCCCTCTCCCACCGTAGCATTTCGTCACAAAGTCAGACCCCTAAAGAAAATTACGTAGTATTATAAAAGAATTCAACCCCCCCCACCCTCACCCCACCCCAATGACTTTTTTTTGCAAATTTTATTACTAAAAACATACATTGTATCATAAATGAATAAGACAAGACAAAGAATTAAAAATGACCACAAACAAACAAAACCGTGAAAAAAAAACAATTAGAATAAATCCAAATTTTTTAATTTCGTATTTGCTACGTAGCTTGGCTTGACCCCGCTAGCCTCCCCCTCGTCAAATTTCGTCACAAAACTGCTAGTCGTTGCATGTTCGAGTCCCGGTCCGGGAGAAGACTGTTATTATCAGTAGGAATCAGTGGCTGCGAAGCCTGTGTCAAATAAACAGAACAGAAAAAGCCACTTCCGCTCTAATCCTGGGTAAAAAGAAGAAGAATATAGGCAGATGAATGTAATGATAGGCTTACTTGCTCTATGACGGTCTATGATATGAGCAAATTAAGATATTCGGTTATGATAAAATATTTTTGATGCTTTCGGAGATTTGTTTGAACATGTGGTCTTGAATGTAAACATGCAAAATTATGAAATGAAAACTGAAATCAGCATTTTTTCACGTTATTAACAATGTCACTGTGGGGTCCATCAATCGGTACAACACTTTGTACTTATAAGTTCCGGCCCAAAATACATCGACTCACAAATTTTGGTCGAAATCGTAGATGGTCGATGCATTTCTTCGGACACTTGACATGGAATGACCCACATATAAAAATGCAGCTCTGCCTGTCTGTCTGTCTGATTCATATAGGCTTGGAAACTACCGAACCGATCGGCGTGAAATTTTGTATATAAGGGTTTTAGGGCCCGGGAAAGGTGACTAAGATAGTTCGAGACCCCTCCCTCTTCTGCAAGGGAGGGGTCCCATACAAATGAAACACAAATTTCTGCACATCTCGAAAACTAACCAAGCAAATGGAACCAAATTTGGCATGTGGATGTTGTAAGGAGGATCCTGGTAGGGCCTCTAAATTCTAGCTTATGCGCCAGATGATCAAGATCATCTGCCAGAATTACGGATCAGTTTGCCCTGCCAGCTCAGTACTAACCCTACTGCAGGATCCACCTCTTAAAAGTCCCGACTATCCCAAAACTCATCGACCTCAATTCGCAAAGCAGGAATGTTTCCCAAATTCAACAAAAATCTTCTAATTAACTACGATTCCATTGTTGGAACCATTGAAAGTTGTTTTATTATTGCTTTTTTTATGAAAAGTGGTTATATTCGCAGGCGATATAAAGAATGATAAGGTTGAAGTTATTCTAAGTAAATTTCGATTACTACAAAACGAGATTTATTTCGCTATTGTCCCTACACCTTTCTCCTATCCCAGGAATCCAGTTCCTTTACGTGACGTCACTATATGTTTTCTATTTCCCTGTTACGTGAGTCTCCCTATCTGTGCAAAATCTCTTTTCCCCTTTTGTTTTTACAATTTGTTCATGCCCTACTATTTCCTTATGGTGGTGGTGGGGGGGTGTCGGTGTTTAATAAAAAGGTCCGGACGTACTTACAGCATGTCTCGATGCTACAGGTTACCTGGAACGAGCAGGTCGTTCTCCTGTTGGGTCGGGTGTACTACTGTTCGGTCGCCGCGATTGCAGGGGTGGCGACACGAGGTCCCATTGGTGTAGAGGTCTCAACGGGTGGATTACTCGGCGTATCCACCGGCTCCGATGGGATGGCGTTGAGCGGCTGATCAGGACTGATTATTATTCTTTCCCGGGACGTGAGTCCGGGCGATTCGCACTGGCTGTGGTAGTCTTTCCCCTGACAGACCACTCGCGACTCTTGGCATCCACGTGTTGGCGGGGTGGTGCTTCGCGAGGCCGAACTCCACTACCGTTGACCACGCACTCTGGGTGTACCCTTAGTGGCACGCAGCCACGAGGCGAAGGATACCACCAGGGGATCGCCCTAGTCCGATCAATTGCACCACGATAACCACAAATGGTAGAGGTTCGCGTGCTGGCCGAGGAGGGCCGCCAATCTGCGGGTCGTCCGCCTTCGAAGAAGCGAATATCCTGGCCAAAACTTCCCAACGCTTTTCGTGGTCGTCAGTGACCGACTAGAAAGGAATTAATTAACACCCAACACACACAATATTCAATTTCCACCAATTTACCTCACGAAACTGTTTTTTTTATTTAGCTCTGCTTCACTAATAGTTTGATTTTTTCTGACTCACGTTTTGATTTCTGTTATAATTTGATCATTTTTTTTTAATTAGAAATAAAATAGCTACTAGATTTATTTCGTTTTCCTTTTATAGCAACGCGTGCTTACCGTTTAGAATTTAATCAATTTGCTGGACTCACGGTTTTATCAAATTAAACCAGTAACTTTTTGTTAGGTCAAAATCTGGAAAAAATCAAATTACTTAAAATACACTTCATTTTGCAACGGTTAAATTTATTCACTTTTTTTCATAATTCACTAATAAAATTAACTTTTATGGTTCACTGACTTATTTTTTAGAAATTTCTGACTTGTCTGTTCGGCGGTCTGAACGGGAAAGATCGTGTTATTTTTTCCCTCGTTCAGCCAAGCCTCGAATTTTCTTAATTTTCTTTAATTTCCGTTTGCAAAAATTCGTTGATTTCCATACTGTAATTATTTTCGTTTATTGATCAGTGAAACCAACCTTTTCCCAGACTGTCAAAATATTAGTATCTAACACCCCATCAGTAATTCCCCTTGATTCGAGCACTCATTGTCTACCTTGCAGGCGATTTAACTCCCACCATTTGATAGGGTTCTCTATGAAACTAGCGAGACGCTCGTTTCATCAACCTCCACTTGTCCCAAAAAAATTATGAAACAATTTTTTTTCTGATAATCTAAATTACTGAAACTCTAAATTCGTAAAACGTATTTCTTACATTACCCTATTAATATAGTCCGACATACATGTTATGCAAAATGTGTACAATTTACCCTATTTATCATAATAATACCGTGTATCACGATATACTCATTAAAGCGTTCGCGCGCGTTCCCGAGAAAACCGGCTTTCAGGATCATCTATTCGATTAATAGAACTCATAACTTTTCACACCAATCAATCTATTGGCCAAATTCTTCTATACTCCAATACACTAATTGGAAAACTACTAAACCCACTGTACATATTCTTAGGAACTCAAAAACGAAACCTACTTATGTGTTACGTACTTATGAACGAATCAAAATACCGAATATCTCCCTACTCTTTCGCGCAATCTTCTCGGGTTGGTTGCTGTTGATAGTGATAGTGAGTGACCGGGCTATTATCGTGTGATCATACTAGTTGTATTCCAACTATGGTTGCGAGTGGTTCATCTCGCTAACTATTGCAAGCATTGGGAAAACTTTTGGATGCTGAATTGTTACTGTTGATGACTTTTGTATGAGGCGATTGAAACGGAGTACAACTCTTTTCAGAACGTAAGTATTAAACTCTACAGGTAAATCTATTACTCTTTTATGTGCTGTATGTCTTCTTTTCTCTCTAATCTTCTTATATGCTAATACGACCTTTATCCTAATCTATCCGTTAACACCCACTTTTTTGTTTCCAACAGTAAAAGTGAGCCAACTTTCAATTGGTTTGTTCTTCTAAACTTATGGTGTCTTTTACGATAAAAGATGCCAAGATATTATAGTTAAACTTTTTAATTTAGTTTTATACATATATTTACAATTTTTAGCTTATTTCCGCGCGAAATTCACGAGGATGACATGAGTAATCTTTCGTGACTTTGGTAAGTTGTCGTTTTTTTCAGGTTGATTTTGTCGTGTTAAGTCTTCCAAATTTCTACTATATTTTTTTATACCGATCAAACGTGTTTTTTTGCCTGTCCTTATTCTGGGGTTCTTTGTTTAGGTACATAGCTGAACACTTATAAAATAATCCGCCATTGCTTATTTGATTCGGGGTGCTCTTCGCTGCCGTCATTGTGTTTGTACATAGCTCTGTGTTTCACTTTCCAAAGTGTTCCATTAATCAGTCTGAGTCTGGTTTTAGTTTTTTTTTGTTTAGCGACGATTCAGATTCTTTTAAGTTGAGAGACGTGGTATAAACCTAATGATTTGCCGTTCGAATCCTGCAAGATGTAGCAGACATCTCCTACTCTCCGTTTTACAATTGCTTCGGAGAATTTTGGCGCTAATTTGGCATTAAATGCTTTTGATTTGTCAGATAGAAAGTGATTCCTCTTAAGGACTTTTTGACCTTCTTGAAACTCGATTAATTTTCCTGATCTCAAGTTATAATATTTAGAATACTTGTCATATGCTAATTTTAAATTTTTTCTTACTTCTTCATTAATTTTCTTCATCATTTCAGCGTGCTCTTTTTCTGTCTGCGTTTGATCGCTATTTGTATCGCGCAAATTCTGATACTCTTCCCCTGAACTGATTTGGTTTCTACCGAAATTGATGAAATAGGGTGAAAACCCACTTGATGCATGTGTAGCGTTGTTAATTGCATTCGCAATTTTGTAAATATTTTCATCCCACTGATTTTGTTCTTTTTTAATTAATGCTCTAATAGCTGACGTAATTACTCTATTTGTGCGTTTTGCGTTGTTTACTTGTGGAAAATAAACTGGAGTAAGCCAATGACTAACTCCGTATTGTTCTAGAAGCTTTTTAAATTCTTTAGAAATAAATTGTTTGCCATTGCCCGAAATAATCAATTCGGGCGTTCCAAACAACAGCAATATCATATTTTCGATGAAAAAAACTAGTTGTTTTGATTTAGCCTCTTTCAACGGCTGGATAATTACAAACTTTGTAAAAATGTCTGTTAATACAAGTAAGCAAGTATTTCCTGTCTTTTTAGCCCTCGGAAAAGGTCCCACATAATCGATCGCTAATATTTGCCATGGTTGTGTCGCTAGTTTTTGTTTACCCATTGGTGGGACATGGTTTATGTTATCTGATTTGGATGTTTTGTATGTTAAGCAATTCTGGCAATACCGTTTTATTTCTGTGTACATTCTTGGCCATACATATTTCTCTTTAATCTTTTCCAAAGTTTTTTCGAAACCTAGGTGAATTTCATCGTGAATGTTCTGTGTTAATTTAATTCGTTCTTCTATTGTAGGTACTATTTACCAATCGAACCTTCTGTCAGTGATTTTTGAAGCATTTTCTACATATTAGAATATTTTGTTATTGACAACTTTGAAATCCTTATAATCGGTAGGGTTTTTAGTAATTTTGTCCATCAGAGATTGATAATCTAAGTCCTCCCATTTCACAGAAATGCTGTTGAGTGATCTTGACAAACAATCTGCCGTTATGTTGTCACGACCTTTTCGGTACTCTATGCTGAAATCGTATTGCTGGAGTTTTAACGCCCATCTACATAGTTTTGCCGATCCTTTGTCTGCGCTAACTTTAGATAGCCATACTAAGCTGCGAGCATCCGTTATTACTCGGAAATGCGTTCCTTCCACATAATTTCTGAAAGCTTCAATTGCCCATAAAACTGCGAGGCACTCTTTCTCGACAGCAGCGTACTTTCTTCTGGTGGAGTTGAGTTTTTTACTAAAATATGTTATCACGCGTTTCTCTCCTCGTTGTATTTGCGTTAAAACGGCTCCAACTGCTAAGTCTGATGCATCCGACTCAATGGTAAAAATTTCATCAAAGGCTGGATTTGCCAGAATCGGAGGGCTGATCAGAGCTTCTTTTAGTTTTTCCAGAGCTATTTGCGCTTTCGAAGTCCATACGAATTTTTTGTTTTCCTTTCTCAGTAAATCTGATATTGGTGCTGTTATGTCACTATAGCGGTTAATGAATTTCTGGTAGAAATTAGCGAGTCCTAAAAGACGCCTCATGTCTTTTACGGTTCTTGGAGGTTGGTAATCTAAAATCGGTCTTATTTTCTCCATATCGATGGAAATTCCCTGTTCCGAGACTACATATCCGAGATACCTTACGTTTTCCCTGCAAAACTTCGATTTGTTCAAGCTGATAGTCAGATTTGCTTTTTTCAGACGATTTGCCACCTCTTCAATTAACCGAAAATGTTGGTCTAGAGTCTTAGTTGCAATGATGATATCATCCAAATACACCCATACAAATGGTTGTAAGTCACACCCTAATACGATGTCCATCAATTTAGACATAGTGAATGGAGCTCCTTTCAACCCGAAGGGCATCACTTTGAATCTAAAAAGACCTTGCTTCGTTCTAAAAACCGTGTAATTTCGCGAATTTTCCGCCAGTGGTATTTGCCAGTACGCCTCTTTTAGGTCAATTACGCTAAAGTATTTGGCTTGCTCAATCCTGTGCAAAATCTCGTGCAAATGCGGCATCGGATATGCATCATTTTTCGTGGCTGAGTTTACTCGTCGCGAGTCTAAACAAATCCTGAATTTTCCATTCGGCTTTTTAACCGGTAGTAATGGACTCGCGTATTCGGAGTAACATGGCTCAATCACGTCCATTATTTTCATCCTCTCAATTTCCTCATCAACGAACTTTTGAATGTATGGAGAGCACCGGTAAATAGGAGACGGTTTCAGCTCTACGTCTGGGTTGATTTTTATTTCATGTTCAATCATTGAGGTTCGGCCTATTTTATTTTCTTCTGATACCTCAAAGCATTCAATGGTTCTAAGTAGTGTAACTCGGTCCTGGTCTGATAGTTTATGTTCAGTTTCAATTGTATTTAATGAAAAAGGTTCGAAATCGAGTGTAGGAATATCTTAAGATATGTCCTCCTCTTCGCTGAAATTTTCCACCATCGAGCACACGAAATTTTCGAATTTCAATGCAATGTTTTGCTCTTCATTTGAAAAATAATTTTCGATAAACTCTAGCGAATTTATATGATTCGATGGTAAATTCCTTATCGCATGAACTTTATTATTACTTGATTGTATAACTGGAATGATTGAAAACGCATTCCAAAAATTAATTCCCAGGATAAGAAATTTAGAAAATTCTGATACTATGTACACTCGGATTATTTTTGTTATGTTATTAAAAGTAATTGGAAGATTAACAAACCTTAAACAACTATAGCTATCTTTGCTTGCCGTATCTACTTTTAATTTCGATTTGTGCAATTTAAAATTATAATGTTTTATCAGCCTCATCGAATTCAATACTGAAATTTCCGCTCCTGAGTCCAATAAGGCTTCTACTTCCGTATCTACAACTCGAACTCTGATATGTGGACATTTCGTTGGTACTATTGTCATCTCGTAAACCGACGCAATTGGTTTAAAGTCCTCCTCTTCGTTGCGGTTCGTAGGTCTGCTAGGAAAAGAATCACCCCTCAGTTCTCCTCCGTGCTCTCTTTTTTTTGATTCTGTAGTGGCAGAACATGATTTCTTGGGCAGGTTGAGAACACAACTCCAGGTGTGCCACATGCATGACAGAATATCACTTTCGGCTGTCTGCATTCCCTCCAACGATGGCCATATTTTCTGCAATTCCAACATAACGACGTCGGTTCTTTTACCGCTTCCTGTGTCTCTGAATAGGTTCCTTCCTTGTGGGTTGAATACTTTCGCTTTTCCGTCCTTTGCTGTCTATCCCTAGTACCGTATGCATTAACATTCGCTTCCTTTGAAGACGATGACGATGAATTTGAACTTGCTTCAACGTTCCGAACATGTTTTTTAAACGGGCTATTCAATTTCGTATAAATCTTGCCACTGTCCTTATCAAGTTGTTGGCAAAGCATATTAGGATGCGCAATATTTTTTATTTTATAGAATGAAAGCTTTGTTTTGTACCACCGTCTCATATTGTTTCGAAGGACCTTCAGCCTCTTACGTTCCGAATATTGTTTTGTCATTCGTTCGAACATCCCTTCGATTTCTGAGCAAAACGCTACGAAGGACTCTCCCTTTCTCTGTTTCCTATCTTTTATGTCCTGTAAAATTTTGTGGTCTTTATTGGGTTCCCCGAAACGAATTTTAAGTTGTTTCGAAAATTTATCCCACGTTTTGTACTTCTTTTTGTAGGTAAAGTACCAGCGTCGTGCTTCCCCAGCAAAGAGAACATATGCTTGATCGATGAACCTATCGTTGGGAATACGCTCCGCTACGATTAGTTCATTCACCTGGAAGACGAAATCTGTCACGTCCATGCTTTGAGGATCTCCGTTGAACTGGATACCCCATTTGTCCAGTCGATAATGGTAGAACCGGTCATGTTGTCTTCTAAATTCCTGCGATCCTTCTGCTTGACTGCTTGAATCGGAACCAGAGCTACAGTCCGTGACAACAGACTGCTCAACGAATCTAATGACGAACTGTCATCCTCTGTAGAGGACTCGGTATGTAACATCTTTTCCTTATTTTCTTTCTTTATTTTCGGTACTGCTCCTGAGCAAATAGTCGGTTTCACTTCTGTTTTGTGTCTCTTGTCGCTTTCTGTTCTATTTGTTAGTTTCATGAATTGTTTTTCAATTAAATCATTAATTGTTCTTGCTAAGAATTCACTGTCAACTGATTTTTCTAGCTTCTCTTTAGCATGTTTTGCTACGCTAGTAGCTTTTTCTTGTTTCTCTTTTTTCTTAAGTTTCTCTTGGATCTTATGTTTCTCTTTTTTCACTTTTTCCTTTTTTTTGATTTTCTTTTTTGCACCCTTTCTCTCCTCGTCATAATCTCTTTCTGAATCACTCAAATTCATGAGCCTGTTCGCGGTTGATTTGTAAATCTCGATAAGACTTCTTATTTTCGACAAAATTTCCACCTTTTGTTCGCCTTGAGCCAAATCAAACACTTTGGTTCTATAAATTCGCTCCCTCCAATGACGAAGCTGTGTAATCCATCTGACTTGAATCGTTTCTCTTAACCCATTTTCAATCTCTTCAAGTTTTCGTGTAACTAAAGGTAATTCATTGACGAAGTAAATGTCTTCGACGAGAATAATAGTATTGTCCCCTTCTTCAGCTAGAATCTTTTTTAATCTTCTTTTTTTATCTGATTCATCATAAAATCCATTTCTTATCGCCAGTTCGTATTCTAACTCTTCTTCACTCAAATCATCAATATTAATCAACATCGGAAAACTTTGCACAGAAGCCATGCTAATTACGTTTTTATACTTCTCAGGAATTTTCAGCTTCACTTTGGAAAATCAATTAATGAGAATGGAACACCTCCGCGCTGATTACTCTAAGTGGAGTTATTAGTATGATTAATCTAAGATTGAAAGAAAACCTGAATTCAATTGGTTGAAACAAAGGAACGAAAATCTTATCCCCTACGGTAATTATTTATTTATATTTTTTCACCCGATAAATTTATCCCTTTAAACTAAACAAAACTAAATATTTATTCAATACAGTGCTCGAATCTGTAATACTGACGTTTTAATCACAAAATCTTATTTTACCTCAAAAATTTCCATCAAAAAGGTTGGTTTAACTATATAAGATTCAAATTTCTGTGGGACGAGCCATTTAGAAAGTTGGGCGCCAATGTAAGGAGGATCCTGGTAGGGCCTCTAAATTCTAGCTTATGCGCCAGATGACCAAGATCATCTGCCAGAATTACGGATCAGTTTGCCCTGCCAGCTCAGTACTAACCCTACTGCAGGATCCACCTCTTAAAAGTCCCGACTATCCCAAAACTCTTCGACCTCAATTCGCAAAGCAGGAATGTTTCCCAAATTCAACAAAAATCTTCTAATTAACTACGATTTAATTGTTGTAACCATTGGAAGTTGTTTTATTATTGCTTTTTTATGAAAAGTGGTTATATTCGCAGGTGATATAAAGAATGATAAGGTTGAAGTTATTCTAAGTGAATTTCGATTACTACAAAACGAGATTTATTTTGCTTTGTCCCTACACCTTTCTCCTATCCCAGGAATCCAGTTCCTTTACGTGACGTCACTATATGTTTTCTATTTCCCTGTTACGTGAGTCTCCCTATCTGTGCAAAATCTCTTTTCCCCTTTTGTTTTTACAATATGTTCATGCCCTACTATTTCCTTATGGTGGTGGTGGGGGGATGTCGGTGTTTAATAAAAAGGTCCGGACGTACTTACAGCATGTCTCGATGCTACAGGTTCTCCTGTTGGGTCGGGTGTACTACTGTTCGGTCGCCGCGATTGCAGGGGTGGCGACACGAGGTCCCATTGGTGTAGAGGTCTCAACGGGTGGATTACTCGGCGTATCCACCGGCTCCGATGGGATGGCGTTGAGCGGCTGATCAGGACTGATTATTATTCTTTCCCGGGACGTGAGTCCGGGCGATTCGCACTGGCTGTGGTTGTCTTTCCCCTGACAGACCACTCGCGACTCTTGGCATCCACCAGGGGATCGCCCTAGTCCGATCAATTGCACCACGATAACCACAAATGGTAGAGGTTCGCGTGCTGGCCGAGGAGGGCCGCCAATCTGCGGGTCGTCCGCCTTTGAAGAAGCGAATATCCTGGCCAAAACTTCCCAACGCTTTTCGTGGTCGTCAGTGACCGACTAAAAAGGAATTAATTAACACCCAGCACACGCAATATTCAATTTCCACCAATTTACCTCACGAAACTGTTTTTTTTATTTAGCTCTGCCTCACTAATAGTTTGATTTTTTCTGACTCACGTTTTGATTTCTGTTATAATTTGATCAATTTTTTTAATTAGAAATAAAATAGCTACTAGATTTATTTCGTTTTCCTTTTATAGCAACGCGTGCTTACCGTTTAGAATTTAATCAATTTGCGGGACTCACGGTTTTATCAAATTAAACCAGTAACTTTTTGTTAGGTCAAAATCTGGAAAAAATCAAATTACTTAGAATACACTTCATTTTGCAACGGTTAAATTTATTATGAAAATTCACTAATAAAATTAATTACTCAATCACATCAACCATAAAGCATCTCACTCCCTATTTTGAAAAACCCGATATAGTTTCAGTTTTCCGCCAAGTCAAACTATATTTTTTCCCGATTTTTTTTTTCCCGATATTAATTAGACATTAGACAAGTTAAGACAAATTATGCATTGACAAATAATTAATGCGAAACCTTCAAGAATCAGTGTTAAATGTTTAAGAAACGAAAAACGGCAGACTAGTGTGTAAGTTTAAAGCTTTGTGTTGTTAGTTAGTACCTACATGTAATTATGTCATTTTTATCCATAGTATCCTTTGATAAAGGCCTAAACCAAAGGTCGAAACGTCAGGTTGACCAAAATCTAGTCGTTTTAATTCTTCAAGACCGAGAAAGCCATCCCACCTCTGTAACAATTATTCCGGTCGATCTCCGCTACTATCTACAAAATGGCTGCTTTACAACAAGGTTTCTTCCAGCAAGTACAACACAATCACGGGCAAGCAACTGTAATACTACTCAAAGAATATGCTCAGCAAAACACCAAACTCTGCAACATGGTCGTTCGCAAGGATTTCCTAATTAAGTGTCGACGTACAGGCGTTTTTCCCGCACACATCGCAAACCCTACCAGATGCATACACCCACTTCTCGAAGAGCGTAGCCCGTACACACATAAACTACAAAGGATAGTTGAACGTTTCAGAAAATCTATTTTGAACATTGGAATCCAGCACACCTTTTACAAAAAAAGGCATCCTCAAGAAAAACCTGCAAAACGTCAAAATCAATATAGAAGTCGGTGATACTAACAATACTTTCGCCTCCAGATTTTTTGTAACTCAAACCTCATCTGCAGAGTCTAAAGAAAGGCAACTGCGGAGAAAAACTGAATCCAAGATCGAACGCTTAATGATCAAAGCCAGTGCACTATCGGATGCACTACCCGCCTACAACGAAAAAGCCATACTAAATGCCACACAGATCCCCATTCCAACAGACATGGCCACACTACTGAGCCTGGGTCCAAAGTTTTCGTTCCCTATCAACGACATCAAACAGATTCCGCTGTACCACGTCATTGCTAACCTGGAATCTATCCTGCGCACGTCTCAAGAGAAAGCAGTGCAGGATCGGAATAGAAGTTTGGCAGTCAATAAAATACAAAACTTTCTGTCTCGATCAAAATGTCAACATAACAAAGACCCACTGAGCCAATTCTGCCGCAACGCCGCCAAAACCACAAAAAAGTTTCTTCAAGAACACCCAGAAGTATGTGTACTAGAATCCGATAAAGGAAAACGGATGGTCGTCATGTACACTGCAGAATACGACCAGAAGATGCAAGATTTATTGGATAATCCGACGTACACAAATACGAACAAAGATCCCACCGCAACGCTTCGACGGAAAAACAACTCCCTCGTAAGTAAACTGCTCAACTTAAAGATAGTCGACCCATCCACCGCCGCCCGGCTTCGCACCTACACAGCCATTTGTCCTCGTATATACGGTCAGCCAAAGGCTCACAAAGCCGACCTGCCGATTCGCCCCGTTGTCCCCAACATCACCGCCCCCACATACGCGCTTTCCAAATACATTGCCAGCATACTACAGAAAGCATTCACAAGCGAGTACAACATAACCGATAGCTTCGAGTTCACGAGATATATCAATACGATCACGCTTCCTCCGAATCACGTTCTCGTATCATTCGATGTCGTTTCATTGTATACAAACGTGCCCCAAGATCTCATATTGCAAACCATCAAAGACCGTTGGCCCAGCATAAGCGAAAACACTCACATAGATTTGGATCTTTTTCTGGAAATGACCGAATTTTGCCTGAAAGGTAGCAATTTCCAGTTCAGAGGGAAATTTTATTTGCAACAGACGGGTACCGCCATGGGGAGCCCCTTATCGCCAATTCTTGCCGACATGGTGATGGAGGACCTTTTATGCAATACAACTAAAAAACTCAGTTTCGTTCCACCAGTCCTCAAAAAATACGTAGATGATCTGGTACTAGCTCTCCCACAACATGAAACCCAAAACACTCTCTGCAAGTTCAATGAGTATCATCCTAACCTACAATTCACGATGGAAGAAGAATCCAATGGAAGCCTACCGTACCTGGACACGAAAATCATTCACTCCGCCAATCAAACACTCAGCACAGAATGGTATTCGAAACCAATAGCATCTGGACGTCTGCTCAATTACCATTCGTTTCACCCACTCGCAATGAAGATAAACGTCGCAACTAACTTCATTCATCGCGTCACCAGTCTGACCACCAACAGCAGCATAACACAACAAAAACACATCATCTTTCAACATCTCCGCCGCAACAGCTATCCATCCGCTCTGATAAACCGCCTCACTAATAGCATCAAACAACCGATAACTGCACCTGCAACACCAACCACCAACAGCACACCGGGAGACAACGTCGTTCCTGAAATTACCTACCGCACCATGGTCAACATTCCGACACTCAGCTCCATTCTAATTAGCATCCTGAAAAAAGACTATCCCCTAGTTAAGATAGCATTAAAAAACCATCAAAACAACGAGAAATCTGTTAGGACCAGTGACAGATCCAATAGAACCACTACAACACAGCAATGTTATCTATTCGATTCCCTGCAACGATTGTGCCAAATCATATATAGGGATGACAAAAAATCAATTGAAGACAAGAATCAGTGGACACAAATCCAATGTCAACAAATTGCTTGCATCCCCATACCAGCCCAGCGAACAACGAACAGCTCTCACACAACACATGATCGATCATGAACACACATTCAACCTCAGCAAAACCAAAATAATAGACCGCAGTTACAAAGCTTCTGATCTACCAATACTTGAAATGTGTCATATCCAGAACACACCAAACACAGTTAACTTCAGAACAGATGTAGATAACCTCAACACCGCTTACGCAGGCATTCTTCACACATACCAAAACACCACCTCTCGCAGATCACAGATCACTCTCAATAATAACAGACCAACAAATAGCCCAGATTTTAGCACCACAGATACTCAATCACATCAACCATAAAGCATCTCACTCCCCATTTTGAAAAACCCGATACAGTTTTAGTTTTCCGCCAAGTCAAACTATATTTTTTCCCGATTTTTTTTTTCCCGATATTAATTAGACATTAGACAAGTTAAGACAAATTATGCATTGACAAATAATTAATGCGAAACCTTCAAGAATCAGTGTTAAATGTTTAAGAAACGAAAAACGGCAGACTAGTGTGTAAGTTTAAAGCTTTGTGTTGTTGGTTAGTACCTACATGTAATTATGTCATTTTTATCCATAGTATCCTTTGATAAAGGCCTAAACCAAAGGTCGAAACGTCAGGTTGACCAAAATCTAGTCGTTTTAATTCTTCAAGACCGAGAAAGCCATCCCACCTCTGTAATAAAATTAACTTTTATGGTTCACTGACTTATTTTTTAGAAATTTCTGACTTGTCTGTTCGGCGGTCTGAACGGGGAAGATCGAGTTATTTTTTCCCTCGTTCAGCCAAGCCTCGAATTTTCTTAATTTTCTTTAATTTCCGTTTGCAAAAATTCTTGACGTTGATTTCCATACTGTAATTATTTTCGTTTACTGATCAGTGAAACCAACCTTTTCCCAGACTGTCAAAATATTAGTATCTAACACCCCATCAGTAATTCCCCTTGATTCGAGCACTCATTGTCTACCTTGCAGGCGATTTAACTCCCACCATTTGATAGGGTTCTCTATGAAACTAGCGAGACGCTCGTTTCAATGTTTTTAGGGGTAACAAATATATCCATAATGGTTTGACACCTCGCTCTCTTCTTTAAGGGAGGGGTCCCATACAAATGAAACATGAATTTCGCACAGCTCGAGAACCAATCAACCAAATACAACCAAATTTGGTATGTGAATGTTTTTAGAGGTAACAAATATGTCCATAGTGGTTCGACTCTCCTCCCTCTTCTGTAAGGGAGGGGTTCGTAACAAACGAAACACAAATTTCTGCTTATCTCGAGAACCAACCAACTAAATGGAACCAAATTTGGCAGGTGATTGTTTTTAGGGGTAACAAATATATCCATAATGGTTTGACACCTCTCTCTCTTCTTTAAGGGAGGGGTCCCATACAAATGAAACTCAAATTACGCACAGCTCGAGAACCAATCAAGCATATATAACCAAATTTGGCAGGTGAATGTTTTTAGGTGTAACAAACATGTCCATAATATTTCGACACCGTTCCTTCTTCTGGCATGTCTCTAAATACCATTTCGAAATTCAAGATGGCGATTTCCCGTTTCTGAAAAACAGCGGCAAATGACCAAATACCACCCAACATGGGTATTTCGGAATTGTTATGATGCACTGAAGCCACAAATCGACCTCAGGCAACATTTCGAATTGTAAAATGGCGACTTCCGGTGTCTGGAAAACAGCCGAAAATGACCAAATACCACCCAATATGAGTGTTTCTTTAACCAGATTGACGCTCAGAGGCCAAAAATTGTCTCCTAATGCCATTTTGAAATCCAAGATGGCGACTTCCGGTTTCTGAAAAACAGCGGCAAATGACCAAATACCAGCCAATATGGGTATTTCCGGGATTGTTATGATGCACTGAAGCCACAAACCGACCTTAGACAACATTTTGAATTGTAAGATGGCAACTTTCGGTGTCTGGAAAACAGCTGAAAATTACCACTCGAATACCACTCAATATGAGCGTTTCTTTAATCTGATTGACGCACGGAGGCCAGAAATTGTTCACAAATGCCATTTTGAAATCCAAGATGGCGACTTCCGGTTTCCGAAAAACAGCGGCAAATGACCGAATACCACCCAATATGAGTATTTCCGGGATTGTTAGGATGCACTGAAGCCACAAATCGACCTCCGACAACATTTTGAATTGTAAGATTGCGATTTCCGGTGTCTGGAAAACAGCCGGAAATGACCAAATACCAACCAATATGAGTGTTTCTTCAACCAGATTGACGCTCAGAGGCCAAAAATTGTCTCCCAATGCCATTTTGAAATCCAAGGTGGCGACTTCCGGTTTCTGAAAAATAGCGGCAAATTACCAAATACCGCCCAATATGGGTATTTCCGGGATTATTATGATGCAATAAAGCCACAAATGGACCTCAGACAACATTTTGAATTGTAAGATGGCAACTTCCGGTGTCTGGAAAACAGCCCAAAACGGACCAAATACCTCTCAATATGAGTGTTTCTTGACCTAGATTGACGCTCAGAGGCCAGAAATTGTTTCCAAATGTCATTTTAAAATCCAAGATGGCGACTTCCGGTTTCTGAGAAACAGCGGTAAATTACCAAATACCACCCAATATGGGTATTATCCGGAATTGATATGATGCAATGAAGCCACAAATCGACCTCAGACAACATTTTGAATTGTAAGATGGCAACTTTCGGTGTCCGGGAAACAGCCTAAAGTGACCAAATACCACCCAATATGAGTATCTCTGGAACTAGATTGAAGCTGAAAATTGACCTCAGACACCATTATGAATTGTAAGATGGCAACTTCCGGTTTCTAAAAAACGGCCGAAAATGGCCGATTTCCATACAATATGAGTATCTTCGGAACCAGAATGATACACAGGAGCTAGAATCGACCCAGAAACCATTTTGAATTCGAAGATGGTGACATCCGGTTTCTGGAAAACAACCGAAAATGACCAAATAACACCCAATATGAGTATCACCGGATCCAGAATGATGCAAGGAGCTAAAAATTTACCTCAGACACCAATTTGAATTGAAAAATGGCAACTTCTGGGAAACAGCCAGAAAATAACCGAATACTACTACATATGGATATGTCTGTAATCGAAATGAAGTAAAGAAGCCAAGCATAGACCCTGGACACCATTTTGAATTATGTAAGATTATAACAGTTTCCCTAAGAACACTGTTGCCATAAGAACACTAGCGCGAGCTTTCAACAACGTCAAACGCTTAAAAGCCCTCTGGTGGGAGATAGAGAGGCTGCAATGCACGCGAAGCTTAACTCGATCGTGTGAGTTCCACACGGATCTCATTTATCTTTCCTAGTAGACGGGATGGGATCGAAAAGAAGGCAAAAATTAGCAAACCAATGGAAACTAAGATCGCCACTGCGGGATCACAAAAGACACCTGGTAAATAAAATGCCTCATCTTGCATTAGCTAGAAGGAGAGGGAATCGAATTTCCGCAGCATCCAATACCTAACCGGTATTGTTTGAGGCGATCGAACAATCAGATCAAATGTGATTTTGTTAAATCCTTGGGATGATTCGGGTGAATACCGTCAACCACGCTGCAAGCACACGCGAGAAGCTGATTGAACGCGCAGTGCGCTTAGTATATCGAGTTAAACTTTTACCCGAATTTCGGCCAATAAAATAGGCCTAGCGTGAAAAACATAATCAATATAAAATAAAACACGTCAAACAGTTAAAACTTATTAACTAATTAACAGTGTTGCTTAAAAGTGTTTAGCGTCAGGATTAAACCCACCGTTCAACGTGGGTGCAAATGCGGATTGCCAACCCCACCCGAGTGCAAGTACCGCGTGCCACGAGACGAGGAAAAGCCCATCAGCAAATTGTGACGCGGGTGCGTCGAGAACCGCCCGCTAGACACTCAGGGAAAGTTACCGCTTTCATACGATTGAAACGATCGTCGCCCCAGCGGTGAGAGCCCGTGCAACGCACGCGTGTGAAATACTTCGACATCGCCAAACGCAAGGCTGCGATCGACCAGCCGTTCGAGATGGTTTGTACACTGACCGCAGGTTCCGGTACTCACAGGTAAACTTAGAATAAGCACAGATTGTAAATAATATAGAGTTAGTAGTTAAGAGTGACGTCACTGATAGGCAGGCGAACATGTGTTGAATATAAGAGAAAATGTATAAGGCCTGTTTGAATCTAAAGTTGTGTTCTCTTGTTCGCCGAAGTTGACGCTTTCACTCTAGGTTTTTTTGATTTTTTGGGAATTTCGGATATCGCATTGTTGCTGGTATTGGTTGCCCTCTCCTGTGTCTTAGTAAATAACTATCTAAATCTCATCGCGTCCGCTGGGAAAGCCAAATTGGATTCGAGTGTTTGAACATTGAACCCGCCCGTGACAGAGAGTCTCTAGCCGAGCACTTAGACCTTGCATCAGCAGCCTCTCACCCGTGAGAGTGGCGCTTAAGCTGCTGACTGTTACAAAGAGATTCGTTACATTTTGGCGCCCAACGTGGGGCCCGAAATAATGCTGTGTTTTCAGGGAATAAGTAGAAACCAATGCTTATGTTAAAATCAGGCACAGTTGATCTAGATTTGATTACGGTGTCATTTAGTTGGTGATAGTTTCAGTTTTTTTTCACGTAGAACCCACCTCGCTCGAAATAGAAATCCGAATAAATAGAACCGGTACGGCACAGTGCGATTAGGAATATTAGAGTTGTTTTTTTTTGAATATTGGGATTGTTTTTGGTACATTGGGAATTAAAATTAGGATTACTGAATTTGAACTAGAAATAATTTTAATAAAATAAGAAAACATGGAATCGTATAGAATTAATGCCAATGATTTGGAAGAAGAGGAGTTAAACTACGAACTTTTTCTTCGTGGGCAATCCATGACTGATAGTTTCGCCTCTAAACAAAGAACTTTACGAAATTGCTTAAGGGGAAATGAAAGAGAATCACCCCGCGAAATAAAACTCAGTCCGCGTTCATTGGCCGATGATTATTTATTGACTCCCGCAAAATTGCAAGAAATAGAACACTTGTTACAAGCAGGTAAAGAGACATCAGGGTTGTTGTCTCGTCTTGTACACTACCACAAAAGAATTAGAAGATACGTTACGATGAACATAGAAGGAATGCAGAATAAACAAATGCTTTTAAATATAACAAGCGACTTGGCCCAAAAGTTTTTTGGGGTAAATTTGAATGAAATAGGAAAACATATACCAGTCCTCAGTGTCTACCCTGAGACACCGCGAGTATCGGTTGCTTCGAATGATGCTCAGAATGACCAATCAGTACAAACCCAGATTTTCAGTTCTGGGAATATTGAAGAGAATTGCAGGCGTACGACTTCGGTCGCCGCCAGAAACACATTACCACCTGCGAGTAACCCCCTCGAGGGACAGGTACATGATATTTTTACGACCACTCTCAATCGAACTATGGAACCTAATGGTGTTAATTTGTCTATGACTTCCTCTCGACATAATAACGAATTATGTTCGACAGACCGAGACAGGATGCAAGGGCTAGTGAATCGAGACTCGCTACTCATTCTAAATCCATTCATAAGTAACGAAGATAGTTGGACTCAAACGCTTCCTCTACAGCTGCCAGTTAACGGACAAACTGTCACCCCGATCAGTGCCCAGGCGAGTTTGTTACGAACGCCCCAGTTCACCAGCGAATTTGCTCTAAATGAACAATTTCGGCGAGACGAATCTCGCGCACCGGTAAATCGATCTGCTTCCGAATATATACATGTTTCGGAAGTAAAAGATTATATTACAACGTATATAAATCAAATGCTTTTCCAAGGTCCACTGACTCATCGAACAGTGAATGAACACGCAATTGGAAACTTAGTAAATCGAATTGCAAATGTTGACTTACGAAATACTAATCGTCCTAGCGACCCCCAATTAGCAGAGGGACTTGAACCCCCACACAACCGCAATTCGCCCCTTCCGCGTCATACGGATAATATGTGCTTAAATGTACAGGGAACGAGATTAAATCCAACTACCAGTTCTCTCCCGACTGTTTCAACCCCCCTGCCGCTTCGACAGCCAATGGTGACAAGCATAGCTGGACCATCTGGCCTGCCGACCGATGCACCTCTCAATCGTTATGAAATTAACGAAGGCACGGGTGCCAATGCAAACCTGAATTTTTCGCATTTACGAAGGGAAAACTCACAACCCACAGGTGTTTCCTGGGTTCCGCCCGCCCGTCAGAATGCTCACGAGTTTTTACCGGAAGCTGGAAACCAATACCCCGTGTCTAATCGCCGCTTACCGCATCAGCAATGCAACATTATAGAGAAATGGCCGAAGTTTAACGGAGATGCCAATTTGGTACCCGTAATTGATTTTCTACGGCAAATAGATCTGCTCTGCCGATCCTACGGAATCGGTAAGGAAGATTTACGAATGCACGCCCATTTGTTGTTTAGAGAAGATGCATATATTTGGTACACCACTTACGAAGAACGATTCGATAGCTGGGATACTCTGGTTTTATATTTGAAAATGCGTTACGACAATCCAAACAGGAATAGATTTATACGGGAGGAAATGCGAAACCGTAAACAAAAGCCAAGTGAACGGTTCAGCGCTTTCTTGACTGATATCGAAACTTCGGCTCGTCGACTGATGTACCCTATGTCCGAGCGCGAAAAGTTCGATATTATCATCGAGAATATGAAAATGTCGTATAAGAGACGTCTTGCTTTAGAACCGATTCAATCTGTGGAGCACTTGGCCCAAATGTGCTATAAATTTGATGCCTTGGAGACAAGCCTCTATAATCCCTAAGGGATTTCGAAAATGCCTTGTTTAAACCAGATTGAGAGAGAAGACGAAAGCTGGGAGGAAACCGAAGAAACTACTAACGATGACGAAATATTCTTATTAAGGTCCAAGGGACGAAAGCCAGGAGAAACATCAAAACCCAAAAGATCAAATGAGGCTTCTCGTCAAGAAGGTGAGGCGTACGAAAGTCAACCCTTATGCTGGAATTGTCGCCGCCTTGGGCACATGTGGCGCGAATGCGATCGGAGAAAGACGTTCTTCTGTCATATTTGCGGACACACCGATACCACGGCTTTCAAATGTCCAAATAAACATGACCTAGGGTCAACCAACACTGCAGATCAAAAAAACGAGTAAGGCTAGGGAAAGATGGGAATCTAACACCTAGCCCTATGACAACTCCGATTCCCAATGAACAATATTCGTACTTCAATCAAACTTTTCACATCAATACATCGACTCATCGCTGTCCTCATATAAAAATTAGAATTATGTCTGAGGAAATTGAAGGCTTAGCCGATACAGGAGCCAGCATATCTGTCATTAGTTGTTTACCTATATTAGAGAAACTGGGTTTAAATATTCTCCCCAGCAATCTTAAGGTATCTACGGCGGATGGCACGTCGTATCGTTGCTTAGGTTACGTCAACATCCCCTATACCTACCGGTCGACGACACACGTTATTCCAACTGTGGTAGTCCCAGAAGTTGCAAAAGACCTGATCCTTGGAATGGACTTCCTCCGTCAGTTCGGTTTTCAGTTAGTGAGGCAAAATACTAATTCAACTGAGTCGCCGATGCCCAACGAATCCGAAGAAGATTCATCAGATATATATTTATTGGAAGATTTCTACGGAGATCGGCAACAAATATGTTTTCAGTTGACCCCTGGAAAAGAGGCGGACGTACTTCCACTTCCAGTGGAAAGCGATGCCAGCCTTGAAATGCCGACGTTAGAGATCCCAGACCAGCTCATAAATACTCCGGAGGATATAATAACTGAACATACGCTCAATCAGCATGAGCGTGAAAAATTGTTTCAAACCATTAAAGAGCTTCCAGCAACCACTGAGGCTAAATTAGGGCGCACTCATCTGATTCAGCATACAATTGAACTACATGCCGATGCTAAGCCTAGGAAAATTGCCGCATATCGTTGGTCTCCGGTAGTCGAACGGGTGTTAGATGCCGAAGTAGCTCGGATGATTAAACTGGGAGTAGTCGAAGAGTGTCAAGGGCCTGCAGACTTTCTCAACCCACTATTACCGATTCGTAAACCTAACGGTAAATGGAGGATATGTTTGGACTCCCGGCGCCTCAATCAGTGTACCAAACGAGATGAATTTCCGTTCCCAAATATGGTCGGAATTCTCCAAAGAATCCAAAAGTCTCGTTATTTTTCCGTCATCGACTTATCTGAATCATACTATCAGGTGGGATTAGAAGCATCTGCCAAAGATAAAACAGCATTCCGTACAAATAAAGGGTTATTCCGCTTCACCGTCATGCCTTTCGGTCTGACAAATGCGCCAGCTACCATGGCCCGCCTTATGTCTCGTGTATTAGGGCATGATTTGGAGCCGTACGTGTATGTATATTTAGATGATATAATCGTCACGTCAGCCTCTTTCGAAAAACATCTTAGGTTGATCAGTAAAGTGGCTGAACGGTTGACTCGGGCTGGACTAACAATCAATCTTCTAAAATCCAAGTTTTGTCAAAAGAAAATTCGATATTTGGGCTACGTGCTATCGGAGGAAGGATTGTCCGTAGATACCAAGAAAATACAACCGATTATTGATTACCCCGCCCCGAAGACAGTAAAAGACATTCGTCGATTACTGGGATTAACAGGCTTTTACCAAAAGTTTATAGGAAATTATTCCGAGATCACGACACCGATTACAAACTTATTAAAAAAATCACGGAAACATTTCACCTGGACTGATGAAGCTGACGTGGCATTGAATAAACTGAAATCCGCGCTAATTAGTACACCTATACTGGCCAATGCCGATTTCAACCTGCCATTTATCATTGAGACCGATAGCTCTGATCTCGCAATCGGTTCAGTGTTGGTACAAATTCAAGACGGAGAACGAAAATGTATCGCCTACTACTCCAAAAAGCTATCCAGCACACAAAGAAAATATAGTGCCACGGAAAGAGAATGTCTGGCGGTACTTCTCAGTATTGAAATTTTCCGGCATTTCGTCGAAGGAACTCAGTTTATTGTCCAGACCGATGTCATGAGCCTAACATTCTTGAAGACCATGTCGATTGAGTCTAAGTCTCCCCGCATTGCACGGTGGGCACTGAAGCTATCGAAGTACGATGTCGTACTCCAATATAAGAAGGGTTCTGATAACATACCCGCCGACGCGCTCTCGCGAAGCTTAAACACCGTACAAGTTACCTTGCCAGACGCATACTGCTCACAGCTAAAGCGGCAAATCGAAATGAAACCGGATCGGTATCCCGATTTCCGTATTATCGATGGCAAAATTTTCAAATACATAACTAACACGGATCTGTGTGAAGACCCGGGTAGTCGGTGGAAGTATGTAGTTCCGTTGTCTGAAAGAAAAAAATTAAATCAAAAATATTCACCAGGAAGCGCACTTGGGTTATTTAAAAACATTAGCGAAGATAAGAGAGCGGTATTATTGGCCTCGAATGGCTACAGACATAAAACGTTATTGCTTCCAGTGTGAAGTGTGCAAAGAGTCAAAGACACCGAACCTGAATGTCACACCAGTATGTGGGAAACCAAAGATGTGTTCTCGGCCATGGGAACTCATATCGATGGATTTCCTAGGACCTTATCCTCGATCCAAACGCGGAAATATGTGGCTACTAGTAGTTACCGACTTCTTCACGAAGTTCATAATGGTGCAATGTATGAAGGCAGCCACTGCTGTAGGTGTGTGTGCATTTACTGAAAATCACGTCTTTAACCTCTTTGGAGCCCCCTCCGTTTGCATAACAGACAATGCCAAAGTGTTTTTGTCGGACAGTTTTAGACACCTGCTTAGTCGCTATGGTGTGACGCATTGGAATTTGTCTGTGTATCATCCCAGCCCAAATCCCACCGAGCGTGATAATCGGGTAATTGTTACCGCGATTCGCTGCTGTCTAAACAAAAGAGTAAACCATCGAGATTGGGACGAATCTGTACACCAGATCGCGAAGGCAATTCAAACAAGTGTTCATGAAAGCACTGGATATACTCCGTATTTCCTCAATTTTGGCTGAAATATGGTGAGTTCGGGGAACGAATATGAACACCTGAGGGACTTGGCGGACGACCAAGCGCCACAAATAGCTCACTTCGCGGATGATCAGAAACGATTACTCGAAATTGTACGAGAAAATTTGCTAAAAGCTTACAAAAGATACTCTACCCCGTATAATCTGCGCGCCAATCAAAAACATGTATTCAAGAAAAATGATGTTGTGTACAAGAAGAATGTCCATTTGTCTAACAAAGATAAACAATTTGTGGGAAAGTTCGGCCAAAAGTTCACTAAAGTTCGGGTTCGCGACGTCTTAGGGACCAACACTTATATCCTTGAGGATTTAGAAGGCCGGCGAATTTCAGGCACCTATCATGGATCGTTTTTAAAACGTGCCTGAAAATGAAACAATAACGAATGAATAATACAGCTATGACGGTACTACGGTCGAGTAGTACATAAACAATAAACGGTGAGCCCAAACAAAATACTCCATTGAGGTGATACGGCAGCCACGGCGTTCGAGATGTCATTTTTTGTTTCCTCACGTCGTCGGTTTGAGTCGCATCGAGCTACCCAGTAGACTAACACACAGCATTTCACCGGCTGTGTCCCAGAATGTTAGCTTCCATGAAACCGTAACGTCAGCCTGAAATTAATAACCTTTTCAAAGAGAAAATTCTTCGAAAATCTGGGGCTGGTACTAGTACATAATTTGACTTTACTCGCATACTTTTCTTGTTCACGAAAGTAACAGAGAAAACTCACTAGCAATTCTGGTCTACTTTACTTACCAAAGCATCAGTTAAGAGCGACAGAAACTAACTTTTTTTAGACGCAGGATATGTTCCTTCCAATTTATAGACGATAGATATCAATAATAATTTAAACAAACGACAGTATGTATTTTGTGTCTTCGTTATGGGAGTATATTGCGAATATCCAGGATGACAGATGAAACAAAAAGTCTGATGCATGAAGCATGAAATCAGTTTTAGGACACAGTATGAAAACCCAGTGTTAAACCACCGAAGACTAAGACGATTAGACGAATGAAACGTCTGACGTCGAGTGTGGTACTAATTTATTCCAGTTTGAGTTATGAGAGAATTGCCTGAATTGGAAATTGGGATGAATGAGAGATTTAGTAATACGTTTTGGAGTTGGAGAATAGACTCATGAATTTTCCAAAATATCTTTTGGAATAAATTAGATCGGTGAAGATATTTTTTTGTTCAGAAATTTCTGAAGTAATTTGGGAGAAATGAAAACGATTTTCAGACGTGTCTGAAGTAATTTGGAAGAAGGAAATTTAGATAAAGTTATTGCCGCAGTAGAATTAAGAGAGATGAATGAACAAGGAATAAATGAATGAAAGTGGAAAAAAAAACAAGGAATAAATTAGTATCTTTGAAAATAAGGAATAAATAAATAATTTAGTACAAACATAGAAACCATAATAATGAGTACCGCAATCAAATTTTCGATAACAGTAATAAACCTATAAAAATTTTGAAATTTTTAATTTCAAAATTTTTATAATTTTAGAATAATCGAGAATGTAAGATTATAACAGTTTCCCTAAGAACACTGTTGCCATAAGAACACTAGCGCGAGCTTTCAACAACGTCAAACGCTTAAAAGCCCTCTGGTGGGAGATAGAGAGGCTGCAATGCACGCGAAGCTTAACTCGATCGTGTGAGTTCCACACGGATCTCATTTATCTTTCCTAGTAGACGGGATGGGATCGAAAAGAAGGCAAAAATTAGCAAACCAATGGAAACTAAGATCGCCACTGCGGGATCACAAAAGACACCTGGTAAATAAAATGCCTCATCTTGCATTAGCTAGAAGGAGAGGGAATCGAATTTCCGCAGCATCCAATACCTAACCGGTATTGTTTGAGGCGATCGAACAATCAGATCAAATGTGATTTTGTTAAATCCTTGGGATGATTCGGGTGAATACCGTCAACCACGCTGCAAGCACACGCGAGAAGCTGATTGAACGCGCAGTGCGCTTAGTATATCGAGTTAAACTTTTACCCGAATTTCGGCCAATAAAATAGGCCTAGCGTGAAAAACATAATAAATATAAAATAAAACACGTCAAACAGTTAAAACTTATTAACTAATTAACAGTGTTGCTTAAAAGTGTTTAGCGTCAGGATTAAACCCACCGTTCAACGTGGGTGCAAATGCGGATTGCCAACCCCACCCGAGTGCAAGTACCGCGTGCCACGAGACGAGGAAAAGCCCATCAGCAAATTGTGACGCGGGTGCGTCGAGAACCGCCCGCTAGACACTCAGGGAAAGTTACCGCTTTCATACGATTGAAACGATCGTCGCCCCAGCGGTGAGAGCCCGTGCAACGCACGCGTGTGAAATACTTCGACATCGCCAAACGCAAGGCTGCGATCGACCAGCCGTTCGAGATGGTTTGTACACTGACTGCAGGTTCCGGTACTCACAGGTAGACTTAGAATAAGCACAGATTGTAAATAATATAGAGTTAGTAGTTGAGAGTGACGTCACTGATAGGCAGGCGAACATGTGTTGAATATAAGAGAAAATGTATAAGGCCTGTTTGAATCTAAAGTTGTGTTCTCTTGTTCGCCGAAGTTGACGCTTTCACTCTAGGTTTTTTTGATTTTTTGGGAATTTCGGATATCGCATTGTTGCTGAGATTGGTTGCCCTCTCCTGTGTCTTAGTAAATAACTATCTAAATCCCATCGCGTCCGCTGGGAAAGCCAAATTGGATTCGAGTGTTTGAACATTAAACCCGCCCGTGACAGAGAGTCTCTAGCCGAGCACTTAGACCTTGCATCAGCAGCCTCTCACCCGTGAGAGTGGCGCTTAAGCTGCTGACTGTTACAAAGAGATTCGTTACAATTAGAAGATGACCACTTTCAGTTTCTGGAATACAACGAAAATAACTGAAATGCACCCAATATATATCCGGAATAGAGGTCATGTACAAAGGCCAAAAGTCAAGGATGTTGTCATTCCGATAAAACCAATCATTTTAAACGATATAAGCCAATCGCAAGGAACCAATGAATTTGAATTGTTAAAATTATTAAATTAAACACTAAAATAGGCGGGACGAAGTTTGCCGGGTCAGCTAGTAACATGATAAAACAGTAAGTATAAGGACGACCATAAACAACGGGGACTATTAAGGGGCTGTAAGGGGTTGACCAGAAACTACGTTTCATATGAATTATAGAAAAATGTATGACTGGATCAAATCGATATCGAATCGTGGCTTATATCTATATTATACATGCACATAGTAGCGTCTCCAGTTAGCTTAGAAAGGGAAAATCGTCCCCTTAATGCTAGAACTAGATAACTCGAAATTTGTCGATTTTGAGTTAAGTATGCCATCATATTTATCGCGTCGAGCTTTATAACATATCCAAAACTCGTTGAAACACGATTACAAGAAAAAGTGTTATTCATCAATTAAAAAACTAGATATCTCTACGAAAAACAAGCGTATTTTGTAGTAAAACTAAATAACTCGGTTTTTTGTTGATTTTTACGTTGCTATAACGGGCCTGAAACGATATGGATGCGTTTCATAAAATCTGAACCTTTGATAATTGCATTTGAATCATCATCACCAAAATACGTCAAATTTTCAAACTCGTTTTTCTCGAAACGTCAATTTTCGAGTTATCTAGTTCTAGCATTAAGGGGACGAAATGTTAGGACACAAAGCCTGAGAAGAATTTTCGTTTCAATTATTATGTGTCATTGTCCACTGTATATTCAATTGGAGATTTCACCGCTGGAAACGTACCCACAACCCTCCTTCCTCGCTTCAAAAGTCATCAGTTTATATAGAATAGGTGTACAAAATTTTGTTACATTCTATAGGTAATATCAGTCATTGTAAATTTCCATCTAACAGTTGTTAGCTTACTGTTCTCAAGCTTTTAGTCATTATTTTAAATAATACCATAGCTAGACAACATACCCTGTATAAACAATGCAAGTGTTTTGGTGTATACTGATATAATTTTGTCGTGAATGTGAATTCCGCACACTGTACCGTTCATTATAGCTTGGCACAATCTCACCCCAAAGGGGCTCGAAAAGAGTACAGTTTAGAAAAACACTATTTTCTGAGTCAACACAGGTTCAATGCATGATATTCCCTCAACACATTGGAAACGACATCCTAACGTATTGACTGAGCAGTAAGTTGATGTGATTTCTTAATCGGGTTGGTTTGCCTGGGACATTTTTGGATAACGTTATTTGCGCATGTTTTTCACCCTGTACTTTGAAACATTATTTGAGTGAAACAGTTCACTAATATTATTTATATTCCATTTGAAGTTGTGAATAAATATGTCATGTTTAGCAATGGGCAAGATCGATCCGATTTTTGCAAAATCGATCTTTTCTAGTCGATTTATCGATCGATTTCTCTGCGCGCGATCTTCTGCTGAATCGATCCTTTGGATGGCAAGATCGTTTTTTTCGCCTGAAAAATAAATGCGTGCAAAACGGATTGAAAACAATAGTGATTGCCTTTTTTGTTGCTAACGTAATCTGCGGCCGAATTCCGAGAGCACTTTTCTTTGAAGAGAAGAAAATTTCTTTATTGATAGTATACGAAATTTGTTTCTTCTCTCCGAAGAAGTGTGTGCTCGGAATTCGGACACTGATCTGAAAAATGTGTCAATTTTTTACCGGGATGTCCATAGTTGAAGAATGGGCTAAAATTCAATAGACATGAAACCGAGAAAAACGCATTTCAAATGTTTTTGTTGGTTCAAACAATTGTCTACGTCCATGATAACTTTTTTCATGAGTATGTCACACCCCCATATCCAGCATATCCAGCTTTTCACGAACGGTAATGGCGTATAGTGCACGCAGCCCATTTTGACGTTTTCTGTAGGTCAGGAAGCTGGATAACCTTGTCGTCGAGTTGAGAAAGAACAATCCGCAGCCAAATTAAGTCCCTCCAGTATTTTTAACGCAGTAACCATTTTTTGCCTTTGTAAACGCGACATCAATAGACAAACCCGTATGAAATTTGGCTAATACGCATGCGTTGTGAAATATATCAAGGATTAGGGGTGGGTGAAACGGCTCTTACGCAAGAGCGGCTCTAAACCGACTCATGGTTCACAATGATTCACGAGCGTTGACAGTTCGTGTTGTCTCAGTAAACTTCGGGTTCGCGCGAACCAAACAGTTCTGGTGCGCCCAAAGAACCGTGGTTCTTTTTCGTGAGCCGTTCGTTCTTTCGCTCTTTCCTAAGAACCGGTTCATATGAACGGCTCTTGAGCCGTTCGTCCATCCCTAGCGAGGATGAAAAGAACGACGAGACAAGTTTGCACCTCGAACTGAATATAAATTACCAGACCACAAGACCGTCTCGAAAGTTTGACATATATTGTATACAATCATTACTATCTGATTGGTGTACATTGGGGTGGCAATGGAAATTGACTTTGACAGTTTTATTTAGTAGTGTTCAAAATTTCGCCTTCACGAACAGTTAGCAAAATTTCGATTTTTTGGATAACACCCGACCTCGACGTTTTATATATTTCTAATAACCAGTTCACATGATGTAATATCGCCCATCTTGATTTCAAATCCCATACTCCAAATTTTCCGTGAAAACTAGATGTATGTATGTTTCAAGATACGCGATATCACGTGATATCTGCTATAGTGTGAACAAGGCATAAGACATTTGGCACAAAAAAAACTATTACAAACTGTGCTTTTCATTCGTTGTTTTGCTTTCGTCTCGATTAGACGCAAATTGTTTATCTCCGTTTGAGTTCGCAAAATAACAATACACGAGTTATCGTACGGGTGTTTTTTTGTCGATTAGTTCTCGTGCTGCGCAATAACAATAGACTGTTATATATCGGCAGAAACATCTGCACACTGGTAGGGGCAGGCTACCCCGCCAGTGATTCGATACGCAGCTGATATATCAGCAAGAATAATTCTCCCGCACCGCTGTTACCCCGCTAGCAGCACGGACCATCATACGATCGAGCGAGTGGAAGTCAACTACAAGTGGCATCTACAAGGTCGCGTGTAGGACACGGCCACTGTGTCTCAACACAAAGCTGGATCGTCATTGTTTGTTCTGCGGAGACGCTCGATTAATCCTACTATCAGCCGTGAGGTCGTGACTTAGACGTTCGGTGAAGTATTACCTTTAGAATTTTTACTATTATTATCAATATTATTACTATGTTATAATATTATTATTAATATTATTATTGATATTATTATTGTTATTATTAATACTATTACTATAATTATTATTATTATTATTATTATTACTATTGTTATTAGTATTAGTATTACTGTCTTTTTTTTTTATTTGATCCATTGTAGATTGAAAAATTGTTTTTAAAATTTAACATCAACTACTTGAACCCCCCCCCATATTCGAATATTTATCGTTTGTGTGCGGTAGAGCGTAACGCTCCCGCAAAATGGACGACATGCAGGTGCAACTTTTCCTGGAGGTGGAAACAAACGGGGAAGAAATTGAAATTTCTCCCATCAGCACACCCCTACCTTCCCCTGTGCCCTCCCCTTTGCCAAGTCCTGTACCAAGAGTACCGGAAGTACGGGTAAAAGCTTACCCAGATGCCGCTGGCGGTCCCTACGTTGTTTTTTTCCGGCCCATAAAGAAGCCATTGAATATTATCCAAATTGGCAAAGACCTGGCAAAACATTTTTCGGCCGTAACCGAGATTACGAAGGTGAGGCCGAACAAACTGCGAGTTGTCGTGAGTAGCTTGAAGCAAGCAAACGAAATTGCTGGCTACGAGCTCTTCACGAGAGAGTATCGCGTGTACATCCCTGCCAAGGATGTAGAAATCGACGGTGTGGTTACCGAGGGGAATCTCACTGTCGATGACATTTTGCGTCATGGAGTTGGCTGCTTTAAAAATCCCTTGATGCAAAGTGTAAAGATACTGGATTGCAAGCAATTGCATTCAGTATCCATCGAAGAAGGGAAGAAGAAATTCCTCCCTTCGGATTCCTTCCGAGTAACATTCGCCGGATCCGCGCTGCCGAACTACGTCCGCTTGGACAGGGTTCGTCTACCTGTACGCCTGTTCGTACCGCGGGTCATGCATTGCCAAAACTGTAAGCAGTTAGGTCACACAGCCACCTACTGCTGCAACAAGGCACGCTGTAGCAAGTGCGGAGGCAATCATGCTGAGAACGCTTGCAGTGGGGATACTGAAAAGTGTCTTTATTGCGAGGGAACTCGGCATGACCTTCCGGCATGTCCCGCGTACAAACAGCGCGAGGAAAAAATTAAGCGTTCCCTTAAGGAACGATCAAAGCGCTCTTTTGCAGAAATGCTTAAGAGGGCTGAGCCACCCTCGACAGGAAACATCTTTTCCTTTTTGCCAACCGATGAGGGTACATCTGACGATCCCGTCGAAGGGTGTTCCTATGCCTTGCCAGAGGGATCTAGGAAGAGGAGAATGCTCAACTCTCCTAATCTTTCTCGTAAAGGTCGTAAGATAACCCCTAGCGGAATGACCAATAAGACAACACAAAAAGGAAGCGGTGAAGAAAAACCGAAGCAAGTACCCCCCGGTTTTAATTTCAAATCAAACCAGGAGTACCCACCGCTTCCTGGGGCACCAAAAACCCCTCGGGCACCCATTTCTCGATCAGAAGACATAAAAGAAACAGGGTTCATAAAATTCTCTGATATTGTGGACTGGATATTTAAAACATTCAACATACCAGATCCCCTTCAAAACATTCTTCTTGCCCTTCTCCCAACAGTGAAAACCTTTTTGAAGCAACTCACAGCAACTTGGCCCCTCATTTCAGCTATCGTATCTTTCGATGACTAATTCGTTGAAAGAGGTTAGGAATTTTGTCACTGTGTTACAGTGGAACTGCAGAAGTATCATCCCCAAATTTGATTTATTTTCACATTTGATAAACACATACAATTGTGATGCGTTCGCGCTTTGTGAAACTTTTCTCAATTCAAATGACCAACTTAATTTCCACGATTTTAACATCATTCGTCGAGATCGAGACTCACACGGTGGAGGGGTACTTTTAGGGATCAAAAAGTGCTATTCTTTTTTCAGAATTGACCTCCCCTCGATCTCGAATATTGAAGCTGTTGCCATTCAAACGAATATGAATGGAAAAGACCTTTGCCTTGTTTCGTTATATATTCCCCCATCCGCGCGGATTGAACAGAAGCAACTCCTTGATATAGCAGAATTGCTTCCCGCACCTTTTTTGATTTTGGGAGATTTTAACTCTCACTGTTCGCTATGGGGGTCGCTGTACGACGACAACCGATCTTCTTTAATCTGTAACTTGATCGACGACTTCAATATGACAGTTTTGAATACTGGGGAAGCGACACGCGTACCTAATCCTCCGGCACGTGAAAGCGTGCTTGACCTATCCCTCTGCTCGACATCACTAGCGTTAGATTGCCAGTGGAAAGTAATCAACGATCCCCACGGTAGTGATCATCTTCCAATCGTTATATCAATTGCTAATGGTTCAACTCCCCCGAACCCAATCAATATTTCCTACGACCTTACACGTAATATTGATTGGAAGCGTTATGAGTCTATTATAGCGGAATCTATCGAGACTCACGAGGAACTTCCTCCGGAGGAAGAATACGCGTTCTTAGCTGGCTTGATAATCGACGCCGCGACGCAAGCTCAGACGAAACCGATACCCGGGGTAACGATTAGACAACGCCCTCCCAACAAATGGTGGGACAAAGAGTGCTCTGAGCTGTACGCGCGAAGGTCCGCGGCGTATAAGGACTACCGGGAGTACGGCACTGTCAACCTACTACGAAAGTACGAGGCACTGGGCAGGCAGATGAAGAGCTTAGTAAAGGCGAAAAAACGCGGGTACTGGCGGCGGTTCGTAAACGCGTTGTCGAGGGAAACAGCGATGAGCACTCTTTGGGATACCGCCAGGCGCATGCGGAACCGTGACGTTTCGAATGAGAGTGAGGAGTATTCAGATCGCTGGATACTTGATTTTGCCAAAAAGGTCTGTCCGGACTCTGTACCGGAACAGAAAACCTTTCGCGACGCGTTTATAGTAACTACGGAAGAGCCTCCATTTTCGATGTTGGAATTTTCAATGGCTCTCCTGTCGTGCAACAATAAGGCTCCAGGGTTAGATAAAATAAAATTCAACCTGTTGAAGAATCTACCCGACTCTGCAAAAAGACGCTTGTTGGACTTGTTCAACAAGTTTCTTGAGCTAAATATTGTTCCGCATGACTGGAGGGAGGTAAAAGTCATTGCTATTCGGAAACCCGGGAAACCTGCCTCTGATCACAATTCATATAGGCCGATTGCAATGCTCTCTTGCCTCCGGAAATTAATGGAGAAAATGATCCTCTTACGGTTAGACAAATGGGTCGAAACAAACGGTTTACTTTCAGATACTCAATTTGGCTTTCGCCGGGGCAAAGGGACGAACGATTGCCTAGCGTTGCTTTCTACTGAAATTCAACTCGCATTTGCTCGAAAAGAGCAAATGGCTTCTGCGTTCTTGGATATTAAGGGGGCTTTTGACTCTGTCTCTGTAGAAGTTTTAAGCGCGAAACTTCATTCGCAGGGACTTTCACTAAATTTGAATAACTTTTTGCTCAATCTGTTGTCAGAAAAGCATATGTATTTCTCACATGGCGATTCGACAACTTCCCGAATTAGTTACATGGGCCTTCCCCAGGGCTCATGTTTAAGTCCTCTCTTATATAATTTTTACGTCAATGACATCGATGAATGTCTTGCAAATTCATGCACGCTAAGGCAACTTGCAGACGATAGCGTTGTATCCATTACTGGTAGCGAGGCTAGCGATCTGCAAGGACCATTGCAAGATACCTTAGACAATTTGTCTTATATAATTTGTACGTCAATGACATCGATGAATGTCTTGCAAATTCATGCACGCTAAGGCAACTTGCAGACGATAGCGTTGTATCCATTACTGGTAGCGAGGCTAGCGATCTGCAAGGACCATTGCAAGATACCTTAGACAATTTGTCTGAATGGGCTCTTAAGCTGGGTATCGAATTCTCTCCGGAGAAAACTGAGTTGGTCGTTTTTTCTAGGAAGCATAACCCAGCTCAGCTGCAGCTCCTACTAACGGGTAAAACGATCTCTCAGGTTTTAGTCGCTAAATATCTCGGGGTCTGGTTCGACTCTAAATGCACCTGGGCTTGTCATATTAGGTATCTGACACGAAAATGCCAACAGAGGATTAATTTTCTTCGTACGATTACCGGAACCTGGTGGGGAGCCCACCCAGGAGACCTTCTAAGGCTTTACCAAACAACGATATTGTCAGTTCTTGAGTACGGCTGTTTCTGCTTCCGCTCCGCCGCGAACACGCACATTATAAAATTAGAGAGAATACAATATCGTTGTTTGCGTATTGCCTTGGGTTGCATGCAGTCGACCCATACGATGAGTCTTGAAGTGTTAGCGGGTATTCTTCCGTTGAAACATCGTTTTAGGAATCTCTCTTACCGGTTGCTAATTCGATGCACAGTTAGGAACCCATTAGTAATTGAAAATTTCGAGAGGTTGGTCGACCTTCAATTTCAATCCAGATTTATGACTTTATATTTTGACTATATGGCTCAAGATATTAATCCTTCTTCATACGATTCCTCCAATGTCGCACTTTTAGATACTTCTAATAATGCTATATTTTTCGACACCACCATGAAACAAGACATTTCTGGTATCCCGGATCAATTGCGACCCCAAGAGATCCCTAAGATTTTTTCGAATAAGTTCAAACATGTTAGTTATGATAAAAGGTTTTACACTGACGGATCTAATCTAGATGAGTCCACTGGCTTCGGTGTTTTCCACGAAAATTTTACCGCCTCCTACAAACTCGATGCTCCTGCTTCCGTGTACGTCGCAGAACTTGCTGCTATTCAGTACTCTCTTGGAATCATCGAAACCCTACCCACAGACCACTACTTCATCTTCACAGACAGTCTCAGTGCCATTGAGGCTCTGCGATCGATGAAGCCTGTGAAGCACACCCCGTATTTCCTGGGGAAAATACGGTGGTTTTTAAGTGCTTTAACAGATAAAAATTACCGGGTTACCTTAGCGTGGGTCCCTTCTCATTGCTCGATTCCGGGTAACGAAAAGGCTGACTCTTTAGCTAAGGTGGGTGCTATTGATGGCGATATTTATGAAAGACCAATTGCTTATGATGAATTTTATAGCATTTTGCGTCAGAGAACACTCAACAGTTGGCAATCATCATGGAACTCAGATGAACTGGGACGGTGGCTACATTCCATTTTTCCTAAGGTATCGACGAAAGCATGGTTCAAGGGGTTGGATGTAGGTCGGGACTTCATTCGCGTGATGTCTAGACTTATGTCCAATCACTACACGTTAAACACGCATCTCTTTCGTATAGGGCTTGTAGACAGTAATCACTGCGTTTGTGGCGATGGCTACCATGACATCGAGCATGTTGTTTGGTCGTGTACCGAATACTGTGGTGTTAGGTCCGAGCTTATAGATTCCCTTCGGGCCCGAGGAAAACAACCGAACGTACCCGTTAGAGACATTCTGGGAAGCGGTGATCTCCAGTACATGACACAGTTATACTGCTTTCTGAAAAACGCTGACATTAAAATTTAAAATTTTCTTTGTCTATTTGTCAGATTAAGGATACAAATATGCTATGCTGAAGACACGGAAACGAAGAGCCCGCAACTATGCTTACACAAATATTTTGAACCCACAACAAACAAGAATACAATTGCTCTACCAGTTGAAAAACAAAGTTCCAAAATAGTTTTAAGTCAAAATTGTATCTCCCCTCCTCTCACCTTAAATCCCCACTAGCTCGTAGTCGGCCGCGAGAATAAAGAAAAGGCCTCCCTCTTTTCTCTGCTAACGTAGAATTAAAACGAATTGTACTTGGCTCAGTAAAACAGAAAATGTATCGTGCCGTGTCAAATAAACTAATTTAAAACTAAAAAAAAAAACTGTGCTTTTCTTCATAAGTCGAGAAAGTGAAATTTAGACCAAATACTCCTGAATTCCGATTTAGCTGAAATTTTGCATTGCGTTGGATATTGAATTTACCATTTTGGATATTAGCCAACATTATTTCATATTTGCTACCTCTGCAAGTGCACTTTTTGAAAATTGGCTTCCGTAGGGACGTTGTTTACTATCGTTGTGGGTGTTTACTATCAAGCACCAATTTTTTGATTCAGGTAGAAAAGGCATATGCGCTTATTTTTCAACTATGAGTAGCGGGGTACTCGTTAACTCTAATATTGCAAAAGTTGAATTGAATGGTCGTGTATATGCCGTGCTGTATTCTGTTCTGCATGGTGTCGCGTTCGCCATTTTTGTTTATTTGAGTTCGTTCTGCGGATGTTCCGATTTTTTTTATGAATTGGGTTGTTCAGCTATATCAGTTTTTCATATCATCTGAATGATCTGAATTTTCCAAGTAAAACGTGATTTAAAAAAAATTCTATCATTATCCTTCGCTTTTTAAATCACGATTTAAAACTTCTTGAAATCTGCTCGAAACCGCTATACAATGACAGTTCGCTCATCTACCAACTGTCATTGTAACGAGAGCGAAATTTTATTTTTCATTTAAAAACCGAAGGAAAATGATATAAAGTTTTAAAAAATCACGTTTTGCTTAAAAAAATTACACTCTTTTGTATGATATATAAAAATCGGAAATCCGTGAATAACTAAACAACCCAATTAGAGTCAGGTTTTTTTAAGCGGTTTTTTCATACGAGGATTTTTTTACGAGTTTTTTTTACGCGGATTTTTGAATAAACGCGGTTTTTTACGCGGATTTTTGAATTAACGCATTTTTTTTACGCGACACCGCGCTAATTCAAAACAATTCTCGCGAATTTCCGAATTAACGTGGGTTTGGAACCAGAAACGTTTAAGTGTTTATCTAGTAAAAGACTTAGTCCGAAAAATACCCTCCGCCCACCGAAAGATCCGGAATGACCGTCAAAGAGGACAATTTTAAATACTGGTTCTAGAGCGTCTCGGGTTTTTTCTAAAGCCCTTCTTGCAGGACTACTTTACGCGGATTAGAAAAAAAACGTGTTTTTTTACGCGGATTTTTAAATTAGCGAGGTTTTTTTTACGCGGATTTTTGAATTACCGCGGTTTTATGCGTTTTTTTACGAGGTACGTATCCCCCGCGTAAAAAAAAAACCTGACTGTATACAGGTTTGGATTGCTCTTAGTGCATCCGAAACAATAGACCATTTCACGAACTGACAGGTGTCACGGATCCTGCTGATGTTCTTGATGCTTTCACGTGCATTATGTCAGCGGTTCCAAGCTTTCTGTCAAAATTTCGTTCATGAATCAAGTTCCCGAACGTCTCGTGAAATGGTCTATGGGATGAGCGACAACGAAAACTTTTGGTAGAAAAAAAACGCTAAGAGAACACGCGGTTAAAGAAGATGGCAATAAACTAAAAAAGCCGTATCGTTAGTAGATGTTGTGTACGAAAACTCGATGAACATGATAATAAACCAGAAAACGCAAACAAAACAAAATCTCCATAAATATAGCCAAAAAAAGTCGTAAAAAGCTTATACCGAGCAAAAATCGATTTTTTGTTAAATCGATTTTTCAGGCTCGATTTTCTTATGAATCGATTTTCTTGATTTTGATTAATCGATGCAGGAGAATCGATTTTTGTTCGTAGATCGCCCATTGCTAGTCATGTTTCATAAAGTATTGAATTTGAGGTATCAGGTTCTAGAAATCTCAAGTAGTTTAACAAATAAACATTTCCCGTTTTGGCTCAATCTCACCCCCGTGGCTTAGTCTCACCCCGCCAGACGGTAGCTGGTTTTCACATTTTTAAACATACCAGGCAAAGTAAAAGTCCGATTGCAAAAAAATCAATAGGGCAACAAGACCTTCCATATGATACTGGTTTTATGAAAATCGGTACATCCATCTCTGAGAAACATGAGTAAGGTTAAATAGTCTCTAGAACACGTTTCTAGCCCGTTCATTCCAAACCAATTTTGTTAAAATCGGTTGTGTAGTTTCTAAGATAATGATGTTGTGATTTCACATTTTGTTAAATAACATTTCATTTGTTAATTTGTTCATTTCATTTCAAATTCATTTGAAAATATTTGTTTTCGAAAATCTGTCCAGCCATCTCTGAGAAAATCGAGTAAGGTTGAAAAGTTGCACATACACACACATTCAGAAAATGCTAGGATCGTGGAACTGAGTCGAGTGATATATGCCATTCGACCGTCTGGAGCACTTTTATACCTTTGGTTTTGCCAGTGATAGACATTCCTTTCTAGAAGAAAGGCAAGAATTAGTGAATAATTTAAACTCATCATAAATGTTTTCCATTTATTTTTATAACTTTTGAACCACATGTTTATTCATTGCAAAAATCATCGGTGGATGTTTTTTTTTGGTCACACAGCATTTATTTGACACGGAACATCGGTTGATGGTTTTAAAGACAGCATGTTCATTTGATACTTGTTTTGTTCCAATCAGTTGTGCAGTTTCTGAGATAATGAAGTTTCGTGATTTTCACATTTTGTTACATAACAGACAACAGTCTGATTCACGTGGTATGTGAATGGCCCCTTATTAAACATGACGAACAGAGTTAAAGTCCATTTACAATAAAATTCAATAGGGTCTCATGGGGCAACAAGACCTTCCATAAGACACTAACTTTGTGAAAATCGGTCTAGGCATCTCTGAGAAAAGTGAGTGAGTTTAAACAGTCTTCGAAACACGTTACTTTGTATAACTTTTGAACTACTTGTTCAAACATTTGAAATTTAATTTACAAACGGTTCAAAAAACAAGCCCGTTCTTTGATACCAATTTTGTTCAAATCGGTTGTGTAGTTACTGAGATAATGAAGTTTTGTGATTTTCAAATTTAGATACATAACCTCTACACTAAAAATCCGATAATGATAAAATTCAATAGGGTCTAATGGGGCAACTAGACGTTTCATTTGCAATTAACCTCATGAAAATCGATCCAGCCATCTCTGAGAAAATCGAGTGAGATTGGGAGACCGTTACATCCATACAAACACATACACTTTCACACACACACACATACACACATACACACACACATACACACACATACACACACATACAGAAAATGCTCAGTTCGTCGAACTAAGTCGATTGATATACGAGATTCGACCCTTTGGAACACTTTTATACCTATGGTTTTTCCAGTGATTGCTAGTTTTAGCATGCTAGTTTTAGCATCTAGACGATCAGTTTGATCGGTGTCTTCGGCAAAATTGTAGACAATAATGCTGTCCTACCAGAAAGTATACAATGTTAAAAAGAATTTGAAAACAATTTTTTTTTACAAATTTAATTTTTCTGTTTATGTTCACTAAAATATTGTCACACCATTCAAACAAACCGGTTTGGGCTCTAAAAATATTTGTAATCATTAATACTTTTTTACAAAGCATTTTCACATAGCTTTTCAAAAACGAATCGTGATTTAAAAAAAAACAATAGCACAAAATGGCATCTTTTGCCCATATAACCATCTTTGTAAAGTTTCACCCAAGTCAAAGCAATTGAAAAAAATAAAACTGGGTCATTTTGTGTTGAATTGCTCGCTGGTCATCTTTCATGTGGGCTTCATGATATAATGAATTGTTTAAAATACTTTAAAGGATAAAACCCTACCTAGGACTCTCAGACCCATAAGTCTGACTTCATCACTTCTCAAGCTGAAGGAGAAAATTATGGATAAATATATCCGTGATGAGTTTCTTAGACTCCCCGCTGAATAGGAACCAACATGCTTATCAAAGCGGCAAGTCAACAGGAACTGCTCTTCACAGCTTAGTGACGTTGATTGATAAGTCCCTGAGTCATCAGGAGACGGCGCTATGTGCCTTTCTTGATATTGAAGGGGCCTTCGATAACGTCCTTTGTATCAATTAATACGACTGTCTCCAATAAGGGAATCGACCACACTTCAAGGAGCTGGATACACGCAAATGCTCTCTAGCAGAGTGATCACAGCAACCTTGGAAGATTCGTCTGTAACAATGTCAGTGATTAAGGGATGCCCGCAAGGAGGAGTTCTCTTGCCCTTGTTATGGTCACTAGTTGTCGACGCACTTCTCAATAAGCTTTCACAGCTTGGATACGAGGTCATTGGATACGCTGATCGTCCACATCGTAATAGGTAAAGACGACGCAACTCTGTCGAGCCGAATGCAAGCGGCCCTGAATGCCACCACGTTATGGTGTCTACAGGAGGGTCTAAACATAAACCCCTTAAAAACAGTCCTAATCCCATTCCACAGTGGGAAATCGCTGGCCATCGCCCAAAAAAATTTTTTTTTCGTTAGCTGTTTTATAATATTTTTCCTTTATTGCTATAACATTCAAGTATCTAAATCCAAAATTTGGGCGCAATATCATGAAATCTGAATTTTTTATGGCTTTTCAAAGCTTGGCGAACTGACGTTTTTTTGTCTTTTTTTTGAAAAAAAGTACATTACTTTGAAACGCTCGGTAGCTTCAATGATAGCTTGGATTTTTTCGACGTTGAAGAAAAAGTTGTTGTAAATATTGTGCAAAACAAACCCTTTTCATTAGATATTGTAAAATTTGGTCATAATGGGTCTGACACTAGAAAAAATTTGAAAAAACGTGATTTTTTTTGTAGAAAAGTAGCTTAAAAGTTTAGTTGCCGCAGTTTGCCACGGTTGTGACTACATTCAAAATTTAGGTAAAAACGTAAGCTTTCAAATGAATACTGTCCGCTGCTGCGCAAAACTGCGCAAATTGCCACTTTAGTGAAAAAAGCGATAGCAGTTTTTTTCATTTTTTTTTCATCCAGGATTAAATTTCATCCAGGATTAATTTTAATCATAACCATTATACCCCATTAATGGAAATTTATGATATCGAACTCAATCCGTGAGAATAAAATAAAAATTTGGGCAAAAATTACAAAATTTATCAATTAAAAGTTATAAAATGAGTGTTAAATAAGAAAATAGTAAACAAATCTTTATGAAACTTTTAATTATGTCAAACTTTATCGCTTCCTGCAAATTTAAAACAATATTAAAAACATTCAGCCCTTTTCAATTTATGATCATGAAATTCGCTAAACTGATTGAAGTGTTGAATACTAGCAGCAAATTCATACCATCAAACTCCGGCTAACAATAGCTCGTTTGAAGATTGCATTCGCTTCGCACTCGTTGGCATACAAAAGTAAAGCACACATTTTGCTTTACGAGAAAAAAACAAAGAACAGTCGTCGCCCTCCGCATCTTTTCGTATTCATTTAGAACGTTGTGCAATTCCAGTGTCTTGGTTTTCAAATTCATAAATTCGTTGAATTTTATTATGGAGCCTTCAACTTCAGCGGCACCACCTAATTCAATGTCTAGTAAGTTGTCAAATCATGGTGTTATACATGTATTTGAATGTCCTCTTTCAACCATAGAAACCGGATTAGGAAGATAACATATATATGAAACAATGAAACATCGAAAATTACTAGAAGAAATGATAATTGCAGCGAAAGACATTTTTCCTGCTAATAAGTATAATGAACTTCAAATTTTCTGGAAACAATTCAACACGAGATTCAAGCGATCACAGCGGAAGATGATAATGCTGATGATGATTTTTTCAATTTGTAATTAGTTTGTATTACTTACGTTGTTTTAGTTTATTTAAAATATATATATATATATATATATATATATATATATATATATATATATATATATATATATATATATATATATATATATATATATATATATATATATTTCGGCAAAATTTGTTTAGTCCAAGAGGTTGTCCAAAAATTACGTATTTTTTCAATGGGAAGGACGCCCGGTGACACTACTTGTGGTCAAAGATCATATAATTCTATAAAAAAGAAAAAAGTGCCAAAAAAATATTAAAAATTAGATTTTGTGCTTTATGGACGGCCCCAAACAAAAAATTGATGACAAATTCGTGTTCAGCGCCCCAGAATTATGTAAATACGAAGTCTTTGTCGCATTTATCGACACTTTTTTTGCTTGGCCAGCCTTTGTATGGAGTCGCCCCACTGTGCATTCGGTAGACGAAGGAAGATCTCCATCACTCCTCCAACACTGAATGGAGCTAGACTGGGCTGGGCAATGAAGTTAAATACCTCGGAATTATTCTGGATAAGAAACTGAACTGGTCTGCACAACTGGATCATGCCAGTAAGAAAGCGACCTCGGCGATCTGGTCCTGCAGAACTCTGTTCGGTAAGACCTGGGGACTAAAACCAGACTTGGCACTCTGGTCTTTCAAGACCAGTGCCCGACCAAGAATCACCTATGCTGCCCTTGTGTGGTGGCCTAAGGTGAACGAAGTGACTGCGCAAGCCAAAATCAAAAAAGTTCAAAAACTTGCATGTCTTTCGGTTACCAGCGCCCTACTGCCTCTTAATCTTCCACCTGGCATCGTCAGTTTTTATACGAATGGCTCGAAATTGGGAACCCTAACGGGATCTTGTATATACGGATATCACGGAAACATTTTCCCTTGGCAAATGGCCCACCGTTTTTCAAGCAGAGGTGAATGCCATATATAACTGCGCAAAAATATGTCTGAAACGCAACTACAGACATGCGAAAATCGGTATATTCTCGGACAGTCAAGCTGCACTACTAGCTCTTAAGTCCGTCAAATGCGCTTCCAAACTTGTTTGGGAATGCATCGAAACTCTACGGGAACTCTCCCGGCAGAACTCAGTTTTTCTGTTTTGGGTGCCCGGACATTGCGGAGTCGAGGGTAATGAACACGCTGACTACCTAGTAAGACAGGGCTCGGCTCAGCGGTTTATTGGCCCCGAGCCGTTTCTGGGTACGTTCAATTCCGCTATCAAAAGCGAACTACTAACTTGGGAAAGACTAGAAACAGCATCTCAATGGCAACAGGTACAGGGTTGTAGACAAGCTAAACAGTTTATCTATCCGAACGCTGGAACCGCCAGAAAGTTACTTAGTCTAAATCGTAGTGAACTACGGATAATCACGGGACTCCTTACCGGACACTGTCCCGCTTTTTATCATTTAAGGGGTTATATACCTTTTAAGTTTTCAAAAAACCGAAAAAAATATTATTGCATTATCTCCAAATACAACATCTTGAGAACATTTTCACAAATTTTCATAAAGATCTGAGCAATAGGATGAAAGTTAGGGCGGGGGCCTAGTGTGGTTGGTAACGTCTCCGCCAACCACGCTCGACGCCTGGGTTCGAATCCCACCGCCGACATAGGTGTTGATGGTTGTGAGGTGGCGTGATCCACTCACAACCAACCCAACTGGTCTAGATTCAATCCTAGCCGACACCGGGAGATTTTCTGAGGCGAAAAATCTCAGGGATCACGCCTTCTATCGCATGAGGAAGTAAAGCCATTGGCGCCGGTCCGTTAATAAACGGGTCGTGAGTTAGGGTCCTGGGTGTGGAGTCGCCTCCCTGGGCGTCGGTGATTGGCCACAACAGTGGCGGAACAAGACCGACGGAAAATAAGCGAGAATAAAAAAAAAAATAGGATGAAAGTTAGAGCGATTTGCAGTGCGCCCCGCCACGGCCGCATAAGCTAAACTTGAAACTTCACACACGATTATCTCGGAATAGTGTTTTCCGAAAATGACTTTGCCGTAATCCTGATTGCGGGAAAACTACTGAACCGATTTTCTTTATCTTTTTTTTGAATTTTCATTATTAAATTCGCCGGTCCTTGAACGATCGCTTTTTGAACCATACAGTTACGTTTTGCCGCAAAAAAATGTTTAATGCAATTTTAGCGCTCAAAACGTGCATTTTTTGAGAAAAACGTTCCCGTTTGCACTGAAAACAACATACTCATAAAAGCGATCGTTCAAGGACACGACACACTTCTAAACTAATGAAATAATATGAGTTTTTTTTTATTTCGGTTGACCCGCCGAGTTTCTATCAGGATCACCGCAAGCCTCAGCAAAACAATAGCGTTTCGGGGAAACGGCCATTACTCCAGTAATAATTGGTATATCTCAAAATCAAACGTATTTTGTTGTTGTTGATAAACTGTACTTTCAGAAAAATACCACTTTGATGCAATGAAAATGGTGCTATGCACTTAAAAATAAATTCAAACTTCCCTCATTTTTCTCGACCAAAAAGGTATATAACCCCTTAAAGAAAATCGGTGTAGTGTCGAACGACACCTGCCGATTCTGCAAATCTGAACCAGAGAGTTCAGAGCATTTGCTTTGCTCTTGCGGAGCTCTTGCTTCCTTTAGGTACAACATCTTAGAAAGCTACCTGTTAACTCCATACCAAGTATGGAGCTCTAATCCCAAGCAGGTCATTAGTTTCATCAACTCTGTTGTACCTAATTGGGGAACAGGTTTACAACAAAACAGTTCTACTCCATCACTGAGTACGCACAATCCGTAACCTGTGCACAGCAATCGGGGCCAGCCACAAAAGATAATCAGCAAGACTGTCGCAGTGGCATTTCAGTATCCAGTGCTCTTCAGGCATACAGAAAAGAACTAGTATTAGTAGCCATTGAAAATAAATAAATGGATTCGATCTTCTGTTTATTCGAAACAGACTTTGTAGACTTTGATTATGACACGAAACCTTTTTGTTATTTCGATCAACCTTGCCAGATTAGCCTTGCCAAATGAGCCAGTAGAATGTTGGCCAGTATTCGGAATTCAGACGAAACGGCCGCATATAGCGAATAAAGCAGTGTCGTTTCATTGAGACAACGCTGCCGCTCATTCTCTTAATTCGACCAACAATTTGAAAAAAATGCACTATGAACTAGTTCTGTATGTGTGTATGTATGTCTAACTTTTCAATCTCATTTACTTTTTTGAAGCTATTCTTACAATCTTAGTGTTATCAAATGAAAGGTCTTGTTGCCCCGTAGGTTACTATTTTTTTTAAGGGGGGATTTGTTAGTAGCTTAAGTATTTATGATAAATATTAGTAAATAATGAGTATGTGTGTCCAATCACAAATGGTGACTTCTCAACACTGTTAGAAATTTGTAATTTTAATTGTTAGGATTTGTTTGCTTTCGCAATAAGGACTTATCATTCGTAGGGATTTAAACCTACTTGTCAGAAAAGGGGAAGTAAACTTACAACTAACTTAATTGCTAACTTATTGGCTATAAAGAGAGCTTATCGTAGCAATTGAGGATTGCAACGATTTTTGTCGAAAATAGTTAATAATTTTATTTTACATAGCTTCTAATGGTTCAACACCAGTAAGTCTATGTAATTCGAGTGTACCAAACCAAGGAGGACGCTTCAAAATCATTTTCAGAATTTTATTCTGAATCCTTTGGAGCGTTTTCTTCCTTGTTGAACAGCAACTTGACCAGATCGGTACAGCATAAAGCATTGCTGGTCTAAAAATTTGTTTGTAAATCAAAAGTTTGTTCTTTAAACAAAGTTTAGAATTCCTGTTAATGAGAGGATATAAACATCTCGTATATTTGATGCACTTGGCTTGTATACTCTCAATGTGCTCTTTGAAAATAAGTTTTTCCGTAGGTTACTATTGAATTTTATTCCAATAGGACTGCAACTTTTTCCTTTATGTATCAAAATGTGGAAATCACTAAACCCTACTATCTTAGAGGTTGTGTAACAGATTTAAACTTTAATTTCGAAATGGACCCTAAATTCGGGACGATTCACTTTACTTCTACACAAACGGTTCTAAAATGAATGGTTCCGCGGGTGCGGGATTCACAGGACCAGGAATTAATAAATTTTTTCCCATGGGACACTGGCCAACAGTATTCCAGGCGGAAATATACGCGATGAAAAGAAATTATCGACACGCAAATATTTGCATTTTCTGTGAAAGTCAGGCAGCGCTCAGAGCCCTGAATTCTCCTTTCTGTAACTCTAAACTAGTGTGGGAATGCATCCTGTCGCTCCGAAAGTTAGCTATGAAAAACCAGGTTAACTTATACTGGATTCCTGGTCATTGTGAAATCAAAGGAAACGAGAAGGCCAACTTACTAGCCAGACAAGGGTCATCTACTAACTTTGTTGGCCCAGAACCTTTCTGTGGAGTCTCCCCGAGCGCTCTAAAGCTGAACTCGGTGAATGGGAGAAAGCGACCATCAAAGCAAACTGGGATGTCATAAGCGGATTACGACAATCGAAAGATTCATAGAGCCAAATCGCGAAAAGAGCCTCGTGCTGCTCAGGTTAAATAAGAAAGACTTGAGGACATCTACAGGTCTTATTACAGGACACTGTAATAAGACCTGCGAATGTCGAGTAAGTATCATCTCAAGAAGATAGGCAATCTTGATGATGATAAATGTCGCCTGTGTGGCACCAAAAGCGAGACTTCAGAACATCTACTCTGCGAATGCCGAGTATTAATACAACCTACCGAAATTTGGAGGGAAAGTCCTGGTGAGGTAATAAACTTCATACGAGGTGCGTTGCCCAACTGGAATAAATGTGCAATGTAGCAAGGACATCAACTCGCCATATAGTGATGTACCTGCTCGTACGCACTCAGAGTAAGGTGAAGCATACCACAATAGATCAAACAATGGTCGCAGTGGTTCAGTCTTCTACAAGGAAATGTCGAAAGATCTGGTTTTCTTTTAAACCCTTAAGACCAAACGGTATTGTAGCCACAAATGGCCGACTTCGAGCTACCATTTCGAATTTTCAGAAGCTACACCACAGCAAACATAAAATAGCGTCACATCAAAGGGTAATATCCATCAAAAAAAATTTTTTCGTCATATTTTTTTATTGGCTTAAATCATGCTAAAACCATCCTAGATTCAAAATCTACATCGCCCAAGTACTGATCTAAACTCAAAATTTGTTTAAATCAATTTTTACCGAACAACTTTTATGCTCCAAAATAACATTTTTCGTTTATTTTGGCGATGCTCGTTCTTTTTTTTTTAATTTCGAATCTTTGTAAACTAGTAGAAGTTGCCTATGATCTATGTCGTGTTTCAAATTTGAAGTATAGAGGTCGCTGCATCAAGTTTCAACCGTTACAACGTCTCTACAGCACGTGTTTACTCACAATTTCCCTTTGTTTAGTCGATCAGTCGTTCTCGTTGTGTACGTTCTTTGTTTGAGTTTTTCTATACTTTTTAACTGTGAGTTATATTCAAAAGTAGGGTAGGGAACGGCTTAAGCAGTAGCGCCTATTTCAATCAGTCGAAGAAAACAGGCCTCAAACTCCTGCATTTTGATCAATATCGACAATTTCAATGATGGAAACGAAAAATTTGATTATCTAGCTGTCTTACGAATATAAGAAATACCGTTAATCACAAAGAAATCTGTGAACAATTGCAATTGAAACAAATCGACCTATATTGCAGCCATTCAGGAGCCACTTCGAGTGCTGATTGATGATGATTGCTGATTGATGATTGTTAAAGTTTGCTAACTTAGTTTTACAATCTGAAAACAAGTTCTGACAGAGAAAACGATAGAGAACAGATTGATATACTACTGTTTGAGTTTCACCCAACAAATTTCGAGTATTTCGTCTGAATACACAGGCGGTTCCTAAAGCTGCTTAGAATATGTTCCCTACCCTACATTAATATGAGTGACAAGTCTGAGTTTTGCGTGGGGTCGGAGTCGGATGCCAACCGCGTCAATGTCGCTGAGCATCGCGTGTCCGATATCGTGAAAGAGGCTAGGCGCAGCCTTACATAAAATAAAAAAAGAAAGAAGAGAAGAATAAGGCCCGGGAAGGACAACTTCACGGCACAGGGATAGCTGACTGAAGGTAAAAAAATATTGAGGGTTTCATGTTGGCGAGACTAGCTTTTTCTCAAAACCATGTTTTTAAAATCGGCGAGCAGTAGAACTAAAAAAGTTTACATCCGATTGACTTGAAATTTTACTGTAGTTTCTTCATTAGATTATCTATTGAAGTACACACGATTTTAGCGATTAATTAACAACAACAAAAGTTATAAACAATTAAAGTCGATTTTTTTTGTATAAAAATATACTCATGTATTCTTCACTAGTTACACTTATGTAGATAATGAAAAAAAAATTTGTTTCGGTTATAGGTGAAATTGGGCACGACTCCTACTGCTCGCCGCGGAAAAACATAAAAAAGCGGTTCACGGCAATCGCTGCACAGCCGCCGTTTTGTAAAAAACTAACAATAGAATTTTTTTCTATTCTTAAAGAGTTGCTTAATCCAACGATATATTATTCATATACCTTACATCTCAAAAGTCCTTTAAAAATATCATGAAAAAAGCCTCGTTTTTTTGAGCATTTAGTGTATTTTACCGCTTAACTGTTACCGAGTCTTGTGTCTTTGAAAATTCGCAGTGGTAGCTTGCAATCGGCCGTTTGTGGCTTCAATACCGATTCGCCTTAACTAATACAATTCATACGGAGAAAAACAATCAATGTTTCAAATAGGAACTTTGGAGATTGAATGCCTGAGAAAAGAAACATAAGGATGGTCCCTCTTTGTTGCCCCTTTAGGTGGAAAAGGTCCAAACTCGGGGAAATTTGTTTTGCCTCAAAATACATACAGAAGCCAAGGCAAAAAAAATTTTTTTTCGTAATCTTTTTTCAATAAACTAAAGGTTTCATATGAGAAATACACCACTAGATGAATTAATTAGTGTTTTTTATAACAAATGGCAAAAGCAAAGTCAGTCCCGATCGATAAAAAATAGATAGTTTTTAGACCTACGATGTTTCATTGGATTTGTATGGTATTGTGGCGCCAGCACTAAATTAAAGTCCGGAAGTCGGACTTCCGACTTCCGAACTTTCTTCCGACTTTACAAACACATAGAATAACTGCGTGTTCACGGTGTTCACACAACATGAACTGCGGGAATGATTTCAATGTATTTGTTTTTGTAAGCCGAACTGACAGCGCAGTGGCGGCTGAGATGGTTGCAGTGTTGCGAGAACAACAAAAATAAACATCGGAAGTGAGCCTGACTGCTAGATCATCAGCGACGATTTGATCATTTTTATTTAAATGCACAATACCATAGTCGAGCGTGCACGAAATTCCTAATTTTTTTACTGATTCTAAATCACCAAAAATCTTTGCTTTGCCTGACAGTTGATTGCGAATAACTGAACTTAAAGTGTCCTCTTTACGCCGAGGACTACATTATGCACACTAATAAATTCCGAAGCGACTTTCGGGATGTGAAATCGTACCCAAATTTCATACCTAATTACACATCTAATGAACGCTAACCCATAGAATCCACCAGACCAGAGGCATCCAGCACGGTTGATGCAAAGGGCGGATAGTATCACTTATGTTATCTCCGCTCATCAGTATGCTACCGTAGTTGGTATGATGTGAAGTGGTGGTGGCGAAAGAGAAAGCTTTTCTCTACAACCGAAGGGAATGGTGGGGGGGGGGGGGTGATTCACGGGTGTTTCACGTGTCAGTCAAGGATGAAAGTGAATTTTCAATCACCAAAAAAGTGCACTCGCATTCAACATTATAAATCACAAAAATTGAAAGTGACACGAGAAACCGCGGTAAATAGCAACAGCAAGGAGCAGCTTAATAACAGTGTTGCAGATTTACATAATGTTTCAACATTCGCACCTCTACACCTGATCTTATCTCGGTCGCTGATGAAGAGCGGAAAAGGACAACAGAAACAGGGTGCTAATTACATTCCAAATAAATCGACCCATTCCTCCGTTCAAGAAGGCATACTGACTCTGCTTAGAACTGATGAAAAGGACTGGCTTCCTCCCAACCGGCTAAAGTGTCTTCCGTTCGTTGGAGAGTGGAAAATTAATTATTTATAGATTAGGTGCTTCTCTTGGTCGCTTTGAAGATGCTAAGGTAGACGGAATGTTGCAGGAAACTGGTTAGAGGCGAGGGATAGCTTGCCTTTGTTTGGCTGATAATGCTTTGATTCCGAACCCGTCAGGAATGGTTGGTTGTGCTATCTTTTTTGGCAACGGATTGCCGTCGTTATCTTTACTGATAGGATATCAGCAGCCAACAACAGACAATATGTAAGCAGAATGGCCCCGGGCTTACATTAACATTCACAAGAAACAGAATATTCTATCATCTTTCCAGGAGTAGCTTCGGGCTGTCAATGAAACTCCTGTTTAAGTACGAGTGGAAGAGGAACACCAAAGTACAGAACAACTCTCATAAAATTGATAATTCAAGCAAATTAATTTCAATAATCAGAAAGTTACGCTTGAAATGAAGTGACATTTTCATGCGAATTTTGGAATATAAAATTACCAAAAGCTCAAGTGTTTTCATGACACTCTGAAGATATATGTACTAGAATAACACTTTTTCTGCACCGCCTACCTACGTTTTTTAATGTCATTAAAAGGCAACTTCACACACATTTTCAATTGAACACACTTTTTCTGCCAGTTCTGACTATGATATGAAGAAATATATTGATTTGTGAAAAGGGTTTGTAAATTTCAGCATATGAAAGGATTGCATTTAAAAAGGCAACATGAATGTGAATTTTTTGTAGCATGATTACTTTATTTCCAAATTGCTTGAATGTTTGATTTATCAGTATTGTATCACAAATTGCAAACGATGATAAAAACTAGAAATGACAATTTTACAATTTTAGGTGAAAAAAAAACAAACAAAATTTTTAAATAAAAGGCTTTAGATACCCTTTTTAGGGAAATAGGGATTTTTTAGAGACTAGCTTTAAAATAGAGACCAGATCTCAAAAAAAGAGATCTTCTACCAGCCCCGGAATTACATATTTTTATTCTTAACAATAACCCAAAACATTTTGTAACATGCAACACTTTGGACAATTGGAAAAGTCATATTTCACGAGGAGTAGTTTTTGGTGATTTCAGACCACCTCTCCGTGGATAATTGTTCATGTCTGAAATCTAGATTTTTAGCTTAACGTATTTTGTGTACGACGCCTTATGCGGGCATTCATACAAGCAATTGTTCCGAAGACACTTTTAAGGTAGGATGAAGGTAAAAAGCGCTATAGAATTAAGTTCCACTTTTTGCCTTATCGGACCACTGTGCAGGCAACGGTTTAGGGCGGCTATGATTCCATTATATTGGTAATTTAACGCAGAAATCATCATGTCTATGCAATTCCGACATTTAGTCGTAACCACTAAACGTGTATATATAGAGAATTTGTAGCATTTTTGCAGACGTGGATATTTGAAACGATTATAGTAAAGCTACAAGTCAGAAATTTCATCTAGCATTTAGTGTATCAATCATAAGTGATGAAATGTAAGTTCACAACATGAAAACTGATATCAGGATTCATTTTCTTATACCTGATTATGTTCAAATGTATGCGAAACTGTTATCCGTAGTTGCGAAACGAGAAAAGAGGTTTGAAATCCGAGGAATAATCGGATCATTAAATTCAACAGAAACACATAGTATTCTCAATGCATTATTTAGTTAGCAACGAACGATGCAAAATATATTTTATCTGTTCATGATATTGTTGTATCACTTCAATAATACACCATCAAAGCGTCAAAAATATTAAAAAAAAAACTTTAGAGTAAAAAGGTTAAGATCGTATTTGAACCATAAAAGATTAAGTATGTAGTGGAGATTAAATTATAGTCTTATTTCAGCAACAGTAATGTTCTGATCGGGGTTGCTGTTTTTCGCCGCCAGCAATAGATATTCAGTGAAATTGAAAACTAAAGGATTTCAGATTTTAACGAACGAGCTGAAAATGAAAATAACTTGCAGCTCTAACCAATTGACACTAATAATGATAACTGGTAGTATTACTGTGATTTTGCACACGCTGTTGCTTTCACACGATATCTACGCAGCAGAGAAAGTAGATGCTTATCTGCTTTATAGACTTCGCGTGATAAATTGGTTCAGGTCGAACACTTTCGATATAATTTAAGACATTTAATTTTTTTCATTAACAGAAATTTTCATAGAAAACTGACACTGCAGATCAGTTTTAACTTGGGAGAATGAATATGCTGTTTTGTCATTTATGTTTGCAGTTTCGAATAAATGCAGCCCTGGTTCTAATTTATTTCGTCTACCGTTAAAAGCCCTGTGATCATTTACCAAGTAGCACAGACTACGAAGACTACAGAACAGACCGGATCGGAAGCAGACTTTGAATTCCGATTTGCGACCGGAACGAACCAGACATATCTTTTTGCTCCAATGTCGATCACTAATCTGAAAGTTCGAACCGATTGAAAGTTTAAATTATTATTATTTCGTTTACTCACCTGATTTGGTCATCCCCATTCTTAAAGTTTAAAGCAATAATAATCTTAATAGAGGAAGGGGTGATAAAATGGACACCCTAAGCCATTTCTCAATTTCCTCCACATTTTTACACTAAAACCATGGATTGATGGCGCACTTTAACTGAGCCACTAATGGTTTATACAAAAAATAAGAAGACGTATTCAAATATAGTATTTTTCGAAGTTTTCATGAGTTTTTTGAAAAGCAGTTTTTTGGGGGTAAAATGGACACGTGTGGTAAAATGAACACCTTGGGCGTGAAAGTTGATTATCGCATCACAGATAGTTGAATGTTGTTCCATAACAAGTGACACACTTATGCATTCACCAACAGTTTAATTTTCACCGTTTGTTTTAAAATTAATCTATACCTATAAAAATGCAGTCCGGTCTGTCTGTCTGTCTGATCCATATAGGCTCGGAAACTACCAAACCGATCGACGTGAAAATTGGTATGTAGGGGTTTTAGGGGCCGAGAAAGGTTCCTATGATGGTTTGAGACCCCTCCCTCTTCTGGAAGGGAGGGGTCCCATACAAACGAAATAAAAATTTCTGCACATCTCAAAAACTAACCAAGCAAATGGAACCAAAGTTGGCATGTGAATGTTTTAAGGAGTAACAAATATGTCCATATTGGTTCGATACCCCTCTCTCTTCTGGATGGGAGGGGTTCCATACAAATGAAACACAAATTCCTCCACATCTCGAGAACTAACCAAGCAAATAGAACCAAATTTGGTAACTGGATGTTTTTAGGAATAACAAATATATCCATAATGGTTTGACACCCCTCCCTCTTCTACAAGGGAGGGGTCCCATACAAATGAAACACGAATTTCGCACAGCTCGAGAACCATTCAACCAAATACAACCAAATTTGGTATGTGAATGTTTTTAGAGCTAACAAATATGTCCATAATGGTTTGACTCCCCTCCCTCTTCTATAAGGGAGGGGTCCCAAACAAATGAAACACAAATTTCTGCTTATCTCGAAAACTAACCAAATAAATGGAACCAAATTTGGCAGGTGAATGTTTTTAGGGGTAACATATATATCTATAATGGTTTGACACCCCTCCCTCTTCTATAAGGGAGGGGTCCCATACAAATGAAATTCAAATTTCGCACAGCTCGAGAACCAATCAAGCAAATATAACCAAATTTGGCAAGTGAATGTTTTCAGGTGTAACAAACATGTCCATAATGTTTCGACACCCTTCCTTCTTCTGGCATATCACCAAATACCATTTCGAAATATAAGATGGCGACTTACGGTTTCTGAAAAATAGCCTGAAGTTACCAAATACCACCCAATATGTGTATCACCGGATCCAGAATGATGCAAGGAGCTAAAAATTTACCTCAGACACCAGTTTGAATTGTAAAATGGCAACTTCTAGGAAACAGCCGAAAATAACCGAATACTACTACATATGAATATTTCCGTAATCGAAATGATGTATAGAAGCCAAGCATTGACCCTGGACACCATTTTGAATTCGAAGATTTCCACTTCCAGTTTCTAAAAAACAACGAAAATAACTGAAATGCATTCAATATATTTCCGGAAGAGAGATGATGTGCAAAAGCCAAAAGTTGAAGATGTTGTTATTCCGATAAAACCAATCATTTCAAATGATATAAACAAATCGCAAGGAATCAATGAATTTGAAATGTTTAAAATTATTAAATTGAACACTAAATACTAAAATAGGCGAGACGAAGTTTGCCGGGTCAGCTAGTAACAATATATAACCGTATTTGCAAGAAACTGGAAAAGAGTCGAAGTTTGTTTTACGGACATTCCGCATTCAATGGCATGTTTAGCCGCTGTCATCTTTTCATCGATCCGAGTTTACGTTCACATTTTTCTGGTATAAACACGAAGCATCTAGAGTTTTAAATAATAATTAACACAGTTTTTTAACTATCTCTATTGGCTTTTCATATTACCCGCACAGTACATATTTTTGAAAATACTAAAAAATATTGAGAAAATTAGTCAAACAATTGCTAACCTTTGATGATTTCTGCTGGTTAATAGTCTGAGTACAGATATTTGCAGAAACCCGTTATAAAAAAAAACTTTTTTACATAAAAAACCTTGTTTCTTGTAGGCCAAAAATAACATCACCACCACGATTCTACACGTGTTCTTTGTTTTTGTTTATTATTTTGACAGTTTGACTGTTATATGTCGCATACTTTGTCTCAAATAGCTCATAAAGCTTTTAAGATAAGGTGCCAAAAAAGTTTGTACTATTTTTCAGCGTAATAGTCGAGATTTAAACAGGTGTCCATTTTACCACCCCTGTTCATTTTACCCACAATTCCCCTACAAAATCTTCTAGAATGTACATTCTGTTGGTTTGAATTCTGTAAAACATTTGCAGCTTGATAAGGATTCCAGGCAGTTGCACACGAAAAGGGAACAAACAAAGGTATCAATCTTCGGTAATTTCAACTTTCAAGCGCAGCGTAAATAAACGACACGCACAAAGTGGTAGTGAATCAACCAGAATAAACTGCCTTTCGCACTTTTACATGCAGCTGCATTTAGCATGACTCGAACAAAAGCCAATTTTTACCCTTTGAAGCTAATGGATTTTCCATCGCGGATACTATCGCTACTGATATTGGGTGCTACCGCTACTTTTGCAACGTCATTCATCATTTGCGGTTACCCCCGCGTATGACAATTCCTTCTGGTCTAGATAAGAGATGGGAGAGAGAGCCAGAGCGACCGCAGACCCATTCACAAATTGAACCGTATCCCAAAATGCGAACTCTTGGTTAACCTTTATACCTCCCTGTCCTCTATCTATTGTTAAGAGTAATACGAGTGGGTGCGGTAGGACTGAGCTTTCACTCAAAGTACATCAGCCGATGGCATTATTGGAGCTCGAGGGTGCATCGTTGTTACTATTCAATCCTACGTTGGTTGATTACAGCAGAACGTACAACTTTCGAGTTAGCTAATTAATTATTGACGCTGGATTTCATCGGTGGTCATTGCTCGAAGGCCTAATGTATGTTGGCTTGCTTTGAATTGTTGTTCCATTTGCGTTATCACCTTGTGCGCCAAAATAAAGATGGTAAAGTGAGATAATGACCATTTTGGCCGAGAGCCAAACCGCTTGAACCCATTGGTGGTCAACTGTATGAAGATGACAGTTACGAAACAGTGCAATTGTTTAACTGATAATAAAAAACTCTTGGAAAATCTTCTTTTCTATTTTGTGAAGGCGCGAGTAACTGACACAACAGAATATTCTGATTGACTCCAATAAACACGTATCCAATCAACTTGTAGGACATCCTATGTTGTGCAGATTTTCCCGTTGATCGATTGCCGATCCTTAGATTTATTCCACGACATGCAAGTTGTATAGCGATGCAATGTCGTTTATAATACAACAGCTTCGTCATCATCATTATTCATAACAATTGCTTCCGCAAATACACCCACGCACAGAGAGATACACTTTCAGTCATGACAAAAATGCATACTCACATGCTGCATAAACGACTGGCGCAGAAAGTAGCTGTTTACTTTGCCATTCATCAATCTCGCCTGGTTGGGAGTCAACTCTTAAGGCAGTCCATTATAAATAAACAAGCAGTCAGGTATTTCTCCGCCCCCAAATACCCGGGAAAGTTCAAGTGTTAAAAATTACAATATTCTACCCTGCATCGTAGCGACATTCTCCCACTTAACCTATGCAAATTTAATAAAGTCACGTCTTCATCGTAATCATCGTCATTGCCATCGTCCCCATCATCATCGATGGATGTAGTGGTGCAACAGTTCTTATAATGTGCCATTTGTTATTATCCTTTTTGTTGCCTAACATACCATTAGATTACCGCTTGGAGCGGAAAGTTGCAACCAATGACAAATGACCCTATTTTCATAAATTTCAATCCTGAGCTACATTTTTCTTGCCTTTATCCTGCAACAGAGGCAAACTTTTTGCCCATATAGTAAATAAAATGCAAATTATGAAGTTTTAGTTCATAGAAAGCTACGCTACATAAGGCACAAACAGCTGCAACTGTCGTTTCCGCATCCGTGGGCGCCACGTTTGTATTTCGGGTAGGCGCAACTTTAACTGCAGTACACACTCGATTATGTCCTGTGCGCTCCTGTAATAGATGCACTCAGGTGTCAAAGGTGTTCCCTATAACGAGTAATGCTCATTCATTCAACCATTGGACATTAGGTCTTTTGGTACTGCTGCTGCACAATTAGCTGCGACAGTTCCAAACTTACAAATACCTTATAAGGTAATTATGATATTTCAGAAGTTGGTCCTTTTCGCCGGGGTAGCGTATTTTCAACAGACAAACTTTGCCGTAAATACGAAACAATAGTAAACAATGGCAACTATTCCTGCGGTTCTTGTTTGGTACGTTAAGCTTGTTAGTATGCGCCAGCGCCAGATGTGTTGTTCTAGTGTAGTTTAGTAAGCGTAAAAGATTAGTTGGAAGAAGATAGATTTTATACCGCTATGAAATAGACACTTCTTATGTCTATGGTCTAGAACATAAAACAAAATGCAATTCTACATATGCAACCTCCAACATGTTCTTATCAGTTGACTTGATTACTCACCTGCAGTCATTCCACTGTAGTGGACGTGCTCTTTTCGCCATTTGTTTGTGTTCACTCGTTTTCGGTACGGCAATTTAATAAGCACGATCTGATAGCTCACTGAAACTCACTAACCGGAGATGAAAAAAAAATAAACACAATTCACAACAGATACATAAAATCGATCACTGGAAATCAATCGCAAAACGCCAAACGCCGAGTAATTTAACTAAAATTAAACTTTTTTTTTATTACAGAATACACGAAATTCGTTTGTGTATTTCGAATTCAAAATCAGAACTGTAGTCAAAATGGCCGACTACGCAAACGCAATGATGGAGAAAATCGCTACAATTGTCAAAGACAGGGTTGCCACATTTAATTCTGGTCATTAAGCTAAACAAATCGGACCTATACAGGAAAATGAAAATACCCAAATATGCGTATTTTTAACATAAATCAACCCTTCTGTGCGGAAAAATACTTTTAGCAAAGATAGTGTTGATTGCGACAAATTTTCTTGCGAAAAATTCTTGAAGAAGTGCGCGGGTACGTCCAATCGCGGTAATATTGTGATTTCAGAGAAAAATTAGAATTTTGCGCTCTAACTGACAACCGCAACCGACAACCGAATATGACAATCTCAGACAGCACCGATAAAAATGCGACTCATCACGCTGCTTTATTTTAACTCTAATTTGATTAGTATCTACTCAGTTTGGTATTCGTGTGCAAAATGTCAAAAAGTGAGTTTTCGGGTACTGGATAATTGAGTAACATTTACCCAAATTTTCATAATTACCATGTTTACTCAGTTTTGAGTTATTATCCATGATGTTTACTCACCCCTGAGTATATGTATATGTCAAAAGTTTTCAACAGCGATATTATCTGTTTCCGAAGAACAATTGGTGTCGCTTTTTATTCGTTTGCTAGCAGTAAGTATTTGATCTTTCATCAAATCAATAATTTCCTAATCAATTACATGACAAACAACATGTAACAATATTCCATAAAAATTTCAGCCCAACATCATTATTGCAGACGATTTGAAAACACAAAAAACATCTCTTCAAAATGAACAACCGCATGTTGTGTGTCCTGCGATGCCGTATTAAGTCGGGCTTTTATTCGTGATAATGAACGGAAACATTTGTATCAATGTACAGTGCCCAATACATGCAATCGATACAATTTAAATCCTTCGCAGTGTTTGGTGACGGATGATGACGGATTTTCTGGTGTGCGTACTGTACAAAAACATGAGCCACAGTTCACGGGCAACTGTGAACTGGTTGGTTGCCGCATTATATAAAGACACGTGAATGATTTAAAACTTTCATAATGTTTCGATGAAAAATAAATCTATGATTTTGATTGTTCTGAATGAATTTTATTTATTGAGTCAGATTTACAATAACCAGAAATCATCAAATTTCCAAATTTAGGCAAACTGGGTAACTTGTACTCATTTTCGTTAATTCCTGGTTTGCATAAACAGAGTAGATTCTAATCAGTTTTTGACGTATGACGCCCTTACTCAGAAGTGAGTAACCGTAAAAGTACTCAAATTAGGGTACCTCCACTTTTTTCAAAAATGGGTCATATCTAACTCACTTTAGAGTAACAAATAATAAGCGTGCATGAACTTGTTTGTCAAAGCGTATACACTCTTAATTTACTTCAATTGAAATTGAATAGCATTGAAGCCCCCTTGATTACTTGCTTTCGACTATGCAGCAGAGCCGCATTGATAGGTTTGCAATCAGAATGTTCTACTAATAAACTAGTTGTAATCCATTATTTGATGTTGCTTAAACAGTATGCAATATAACATAGTTTTCATTGACTGGTGAATGACCGCCGGTTAAAACCTCAACAAAAAAATGTGTCGATGATATATATGGGAAAAAGACCTCTGAATTTCGTTCAGAGATTTAGAGGTACGGCTCAAGAGTTTCGTCTTCTCGAAAAAAGTCACTATTCTAATTTCCAGCACAATCGGACTTCGGGAAGTCGTGCTGGTAAAATTATACCTTTTTACCAATAAAAAAATGTTCGATAAGAAAAATTGTGATGCCAAATTCCTTAAAGATGCAATAAACGTTAAAATCTAGTGTTTTTTTTTGTAAGATTTGGATCACTGCCATTATTTTGATCTTTTGTGGTAAAAAAAAATTATATATTTTTCAGCTGGGAACTCTCTCAGCTTTAATTTATTTTTACCATTGAGGACATTTTTCGAAAAACCGAAGCTTCTGAGCCCTACCGCTAAACGAAATTCGAAGGCCTAGTTTCCCCATAACTTCTGTTGGTTCCAGCTTGAGAAACACCCTCTAGGGGGTGACACCCATAAGGAATATTTTCATACATGTCACCTTCAAAGAGGTGATATACGTGAGATTAACTATCAGTTAGGTGAAGGTCGCGGTGAAACCCTCGAAAATTATATAAATTTGATTCTCAATCAATTTTTCAAAAATGCAAACGAAAATGAACGTGCTTACACTCACAATTTTTTATATTAAAATAGTTTCACTACAACTTGATGGGGGTGACACCCAGGGGGGATAAGGGTGACACCAATTTTCCGCCCCGGGTGTCACCCGGTCACGCTACGCCACTGGGGTGTTGCTTCTTCTTTTTTTTAAAAATACCCTGCATTCTAATTTTTTTGTGAAAGGACAATATCTTCTACAAAAGTGCGGAAATTGGATTTGCGCGATGGAGCTACGTTCCAGTGTTACGTCTGTTAGTCTGTGGTTCTACGATCACTTTTTTTGCTTGATTAGTTTGAGATAAAATAAATGACATTTTTTTTACGTTTCAAAAGCATAATGTTCGTTAGTTCTATCACAGATAACAGACGTCCAAGCTAGAACAAAAAAACTCCAGAAATCGTGTGTAAGATTTCAAATTGTTACTCGTTTGGAATGCTAACGACATCTTTCTACAACTTGCGACTTTAACCACTTTAGTGATGGCAGCGCTGGATTACAGCCAAGCTGCCAGACGCATGAAAATTCTCCGGGACGCATGAAAATTTTCGCTGTTTTTGCAACGTTAGAACACTGATTTTGTGAGGCTTGGGTATTTTTTTTTTCAAATCAACAAGCTGCCAGACGCATGAAAAATCTCACAGATTATAGAGTCGCTGTTTTTACAACGATAAAACACTGATTTTGTGAGGTTTGAGTATTTTTTTTCAAATCACTAAAACCAACTAGTTTATCACAAATATAAACTGGGATTGAATAAAATTGTCGATTATGTACAAATTACGACTGCTCAAAATTTCTACATTGAAAAACGGCAACCCTTCTTATTGCGATAATATCGATAAGAGCTGGAAAACTATTGATTTCATCAAATCATTGACTACTAATAGCGAATTTTTTTATTCCACCAGCTCACCTCGTTTTGACCTGGAAGTGCACTAACTGCTGTCAAAACCCTTCTTTGTTCGCCCGATTTTGACCTGCCGTGCTGCCCGAAGCGCACTGTAAAATTTGTCAGCTTCAACCCACCACCGCACGTGCTAAGTTCGTAAACAATTATCTGGCATCTCCTAAATGGTGATGACGTTTCATTGTTCCTCGGCAGTTTTGCCCACACACACAGTGGAACAAAGAAATTCGCTATAGATCATAGAGCTTTCTACGCCAGATCTCACCAATACAGACTTAGTCTGTATCCTAATAAATCGATTTGTTTTTAACCAAAAAATCAGCTGATATTAAATTTCGAAAAATATTGCCCTTATGAATCCTAGTTCATTAGTGTTACCTGTTTTAAAAAACTTTGTTTTAGTGAAAAACCAGATGAAATAAAACTAAAAATCGGCACACAACTTGAATAAAAGCTCGGGGCAGGAGGAAATTTTTTGTTACTACCAGCGTGTTCATTATTTGCAACCAAAATTAAACTTGTATTAGTGAAATCGACCACTAATACTAGCGCAGATAGGAAGGTCTATTGCACGATGACGTCACAAAACAAGAAGAAGAAAGAGATTTGACAGTTGTCGCAGGTTTGTTTACATAGTGAAATTTCCGGCTCGAATAAAAATGCGGAAGTGTCTTGTTAAAAACTGCGTTTCCAAGAATAAACCAAAAGATCACAGTAATGAATTCGCATAGGCTGAGAGTTTTTTTTATCTCTTTCGTCCTCGTATCATTTTCACTCCTATCACATAAAAAGTGAATGGATCACATTGTAAACAAACCCGTGGGAAGTGTCAGAAAAGTGAGGTTATTTTTCGTGTGCAATGATCTATAAGTGTTCTTAGTGCTACCACAGAGAACAGACATTCATGTTCATATAAAGAAACTTGAAAATCATGTGTAAAAATTTGAATTAAAATACGTTAATATACTAACGACATCTTTCTTGTGGTGCCCCAGTTACACTGCATAAATATTGCCGTATCGATATTTTATCGATATCAGTGCTTGGTTTGTAAGTGACAAGAGCGCCACATAGCGGGAGCATTGGTAAATGACGGTTGCAAGTTTTTACACATCTCTTGAAAATGCTACCATACCACAGAGAATAGACATTCATGTTCATATAAAGAAATTTGAAAATCGAGTAGAAAACTTTGAATCAAAATACATCATCTGTTTTGTAGTACCCCAGTTTTACTGCCCAAATATTGCAGTATCGATATTTTGTCCATATCAGTGCTTGGTTTACCATTGACGCGAGCGCCGCATAGCGGGAGCATTACCACTTACGGTAAAATTATGGTTGTTAGTTTTAACACATCCTTTGAAAATAAGATGAACGTCTGTTCTTTGTGACCATATTGCGTATTGCGACATGCTAAAAAACCGTTGCATCTTTTTACTCATGAAGCGAAATATCTGTTATCTGTGGTTCTATTTTACCGTGCATGTTTGTTTACGAATGACAGCGCAATTTGATTCATTCGTTAGTCTCTCTCAATCCTACAAAAAATGCGACAAAACGTTAATAAGAATGCTTGGCTATTTCAAAACGAGTTTCGGCCTTATTTCATGAGTATCCCATTAAATTATCACCGAGAATCTGGTTGAAGTTTGGCAAGTTGTCAATTGTTGGTTCTACAGAATCTCGGTATTTTGATGTATTACCGAGATTTTAACCGAGATTTTAACCGAGATCTCAGCTGTTGAAATCTCGGTAATTTATTTTACGTTCTCGGTGATAATATCTAAGTGTGTAACATATTGGATGGCTACTATAGAGCTTTCTACGCCAGATTTCACCAATACAGGCTTAGTCTGTATCCTTATAAAATCGATTTGTTTTCGACCAAAAAATCAGCTGATATTCAATTCCGAAAAATATTGCACTTATGAATCCTAGTTCATTAGTGATACCTGTTTTAGCAAACTTTGTTTTAGTGGAAAACCAGATGAAATAAAACTAAAAATCGGCTTACAACTTGAATAAAAGCTCGGGGCAGGAGGCAATTTTTTGTTACCACCAGCGTGTTGCTTATTTGCAACCAAAAATAAAACTTGTATTAGTGGAATCGACCACTAATACTAGCGCAGTAGGAAGGTCTATTGACCCTGACACAAGTAAAAGAGATTTTTAAGGCTGTTCGCACCTACGCGAATTTTCATATGCAATTGTCAATTTATGTGTAAAAACAAAAGCAAAAATATTTTCTTCCTTCACTTTCGCAAGTAAAAACCAAACCAATATCAACAGAGACGTCAGGGGCAATAACAACGCCGTCAACGCGAACGCAAACGTTAATAGACGTGAAAAGTTATAAGATTATTTAGTTCCTAGATAAGTAATGTCGCTAGTGTGCCCATTGTATTCGAGGCAAATCATGTTGCACAAAAAATCCCAAGCACTAGAGTCGATTTGTCGCGCTTTGATTTGAAAACTGCTTTGAGAATCATGATCTAGTAGACCTACATCTATTTTGAGCTTTGTTATAGATCATTGCACGATGACGTCACAAAACAAGGAGAAGAAAGAGATTTGAAGTCGTCGCGGGTTTGTTTACATAATAAAAATTCTCGGCTCGAATAGAAAAGCGGAAGTTTCTTGTTGAAAGTTGCGTTTCCAAGAATAAACCAAAAGATCACAGTAACGAATTCGCTTAGGCTGAAAGTTTTCCCATCTTTTTCGAACTCGTATCATTCATTTTCACTCCGATCACATAAAAAGTGAATAGAACACCTTGTAAACAAACCCGTGGGAAGTGTCAGAAAAGTGAGGTTATTTTTCGTGTGCAATGATCTATGGGCAAAAACTGCCAAAAGAAAAACCAGACTACACTAAACCAAATTGCTCGCACATAAATGTGTTATCATTGCTTGACTTTGGCTTTTAACGATAGTATATCATTTTAGAACTGATTATCACCCTTTGCTTGCGCAGTTTAAACAAATAAGGGTAACACTAAACAGTTAAAATGATTGTTATTAACTATGGGAAAGCTAATGGATAGGTACATCGAAAGTGAAACGGTGTGAAACTGAATCGTAAAACAGTTCATGTTTGTATATGATTTCCCTAACCCATTCCCGGCGTAGTGTAATCAGATTTTACCTGGAAAAATGTCCTCTAAACTCTTATTACTCAGCAACTACGCGTAAAATTAACACAAACTGGGTTGCGTATTGTAGATTGTTCTTTTCTTAAACCGTATTTAATAGTTTAATCGTTCAAAATATCAAGTTTAATTGTTGAGCCCTATTTAGAGTTCCTAGCGAAGTGAAAATCTCATACCAAATGTTCACGCTCGTGAAAAATGCAACCTGCAAAAATTTTACTTCGCTTGGAACTGTAAACAAATTCGATCCAGCGAAATTGAAGGTTGTGGATCTCATCTTATTCCATTGGGTTTATTTTTTTCACGCATGCAAACGCTAGTGAAAAAAGTAGCAGCAAGCGAAAACTTGCGTGCGTTTCTATTCTGTCAGTTGCAGCCAATTTTCACTTCGCTCGGAGTGTAAACTCGTGAATTTCGCTTCACTTAAACTGTAAACTGCAGGCTGGTGAAATACCTGCGTGTTCCACAAACGGGTTTCCACGACAGATTTCACAAGCGAAAATTTACGCCTTTTCACTTGTCAAATTTTTCACTTCGCTTGGAACTGTAAACTATGCTTTAAGTTGTACTCCAAGTTCAGATAGCAGGTGATGCCATACGGCATCACCCGCCGGGAATGGGTTGATGGGACTGACATGGATGATTTTCTTTCACATATGCGCTTGAATTCAGATTGTAAATTATCGACAACTATTACTAAATATATATATAAACGCAATTATAAGTGCATCGAGTATTTCATATGACTTTTTTATTTCACCCGTCAGATACTTCTGAATAATAAATTCTCTAATAAGGACTCGACGATTCCGTTCAGTGTAACGACGTTTGGCGTTACGTTCCCATGCAGATCAACTCTATACATAACCTGTAAAAATCCAGCGATGCCAGCGACATTACTTATCTAGGGACTAAATAATCTTATGTAAAGTTGCTTTTGTTTCCTCCAAACTGTCGAGGCATCTTGTTGTTCCGAATTGTTATCACTTTTTGTCATCTTGTGCCGATTACATTCCGCAGTTTCTCCCGATTCCTGGACACGGACAAAAAATATAGAACCAAGTTTAAAATATACATCAAATATTCTTCTGAATATATTTGTCCAGCTGCTCTCAGACAAACAGACGTATCACGAAATTTATTTTCGTGAATCATAATACCCGTCTGTGGCAGTAGTTTAAGTATTCATCATAAGTCAGGCTTGTAAATGGTCACGGTAGGACAAGTTTCTACTGCGATAATCGTCTTCTTCATCTTCTTACTAAACTGACTGGTTATTTGAATACAACGTTTTTTTTCCTCAAACGTATTTAACATTTTTTTCTAGAAATGAAAATTACGCATGTTGTGTGCGGAAATTTTGAAAATTACTTATATCATTGATCTTGTAATAATATTTCTCAACATAAATAGGACGAAGTAGACATAAATAGGCCAAAATAGCATCGCCGAACGAATGACAGCGAGAGGCAACGTTTAATTGCAGTTAAATTGCAGTTTCTAAACATCACAGTACCTGTGCATATACTGAATAACACATGTAAGATGAATATTCAAAATACAAAAAATGTTTCTTGAGAAGGCCAAAAAAAGATCCCAAAGTGAGCTCAGAATCGCTAAAACGCTTCTGTAGGCGATTATTAGTGAAAATAATATAAAGCTGTTTTGATTTAACCAGATTCAAAACGTTCCAAATCAAACAATTTACTATTTCAGGAAGCTAAACTAAACTAGTGTGATATTCACCCAACAGAGTTTCGCAAGTGAACAACTTTATTGTTACGAAGGGACAACCGACAGACAACCTGCATGGGAACAAATGGAAAATATAATGAAATAGAGATAACTTCTTTAGAATATAGTTTTCCGGATGAGTTTATCCTGCCTCTTCTCCTCTTTGCTGGACTCGTAACTTCCTGCTACTAATTGTTTAGCAAAGAGACCCTGATGAATTTGAAATGACTATCTGGTAGGAAGCAAGAAAAACAGGCAACTACACATTTGTACGAACTGTGCTGTAGGAAGAACCATCCGATGATAGAGTGATGGGTGAGCATGTCGGAAGCCTTGTGGTATTCTACAGAGGATTGCATATTAATCTGAATTTAATTTCATGTGCAGTTCTTTGCACTGAAGCAGGTGCATTCAGACTCTATGGTGATGGCTCCAGCCTTAGCGCCAGAATTTAAATTCGAATTTAGTCACCACAGTGTTACGACTGAGGTAATACAAAAAATGACTCTAAATTAGTTTGAAATGGCTTACAATTGTTTATTTAGAGTATATTTCTCTTGGGAACTAGTTCAAACGCTCATAGTTATTCGAAAACAATGGATTGCGTTTGCTACGTTTGCTATCTGAAAAACATTCCAAGTTTGTGGGAGCGAGAGAAACAGAATTTATTAACTCAACGATTTTTTTGTGGAAATTTAGAAAACATCAATAATGAAAAATTATGACCTAACTGGTCTCGAGGTACGTTGCTGACAAGCCAGTCGTCGTATGTTCGAAACCCGGCTCGGGAGAGACTGTTGGTTTACTAGGATCGTAGCGCTAGCCACGCAATTGTCCTGTACACTAACAGTTGGCTGCGATGTAATAAAAAGAAGATCGAGTTCCGATACGAATGTAGCACCAAGGCTTTGCTTTTATTAATAAATAATATTTCATATGTGTATTAACGATATCATAGACCGCATCAGTAAAAGTAAGGAGCAAATATACTTACTAGGGTGGGGACTCGTTATATGGAAAAAACGAAACTTGATAGCAGAAAGCCAGAACCAAGTTTTTGTTGTGTTGTTTTTTTCTATTTGGAGCCCCAAACAATCATGAATTTATTGGAAGTCGATTGGTTTTGTCTCCGCTTGGCGCATTGCATTTTAAATTTATATGGAGGTTTGTATGGAAAAACCAACTTTTTCGCATTTTACATTCTAAAGAGCTCAAAATGGCTCTAATCAAAGGTTTTATAACTTCAAATGGTAGGTTTTTTGATGCCTAATAACTTGGCCGAAGACACTAAAGAGCTACCCGCATAATCAATAACCATAAACGGATGATAATCCATATGGTTTAACGATACCCGATAAAGTCGGGACTATACCCCGAACTAGTTGTTAGGCACGTTTTATGGTGATTGATTATGCGGGTAGGGTGTGCCAAAAAATTACTAGAGCTGTTCAAAGTTGAGTATGTCGAAATTTATGTTGCAAATCATTTTTTCTGCCAACACTGCCAGTGTACCGGCGTCAGTCAGATTTCCATCAAAAGTAATCTCTGAAACACGTTGTAGATTCTATTTACGCCTAGAATATTGACCTAAATTTGTTTGCTTGGTCCAGCTGAGTGTATAAACTGGTTACGACAGGTTACTTCTCATGGGAATCCTATCACTCAAAATATTTTTCACTTAAATGCTACATGATTTTTCCGATACAATCATATCATTTCAGAATTTGGTCGTGTTACGTGGTTGAAGTGATTTTTACGTGTAAGTAAAGATAAATTCTACTTTATCGACAGTTGCCTTCAATATGAAAATAACACGTAGAAAAAAACACATAAAAAGTACGTGAGCTTCCTGTGTGAAAATTTAGAATTTCAAGATGGCGCAACAATTGGTAGACAAACTTACAATTACCACAGGATTTAATCAGAATTTTAATGAACGGTACGAAATACATAAATAAAACAAATAAATTAAATAACTACTTTATCCATAGATTGTAATCTCGGGCTTTACGAGTTGCTTACATTCGACGTCGAAGATTTACACAACCATCTAGAGCCATTTGGAATAAGTTGGAGCTACGATAATCTGTATGAAAAAACCAATGTGTGGCGAAAACGAAACGTAAGTGCACATTGATTTATGTATTCACATTTGTTATTTTGGTCATTTTCAGAAAATCGCAATACAACAAATTTTGACTGGAGATACCACGAATGGAAGTCCGATTTTAAGTACTAAACGGGAGTTAGAAACTTGCGAAATACCAGTGTCAGGTTGTTACGTTCTGAGTAACTTCTACTACAATTTCTCGTACGTTTTCGCGACTCGAATACTTGCCCGCTCTGGGTCGTCACTTTTGGTCTCCTGGTGGATAATTCACTGGGCGGACTTTCAACCCACCTATGGTCACTGAGTGAAAATTTAACGAATATTTCAAGCAGAAACAAGCAAAGAACTTAGAAAAAACAGTTAAATTTCGTTACTAGACCAGACATGTTTATTTTAAACTGTTTGTATTAAACACTATTGTTAGTAAGTGGGGTAAATTTTACTTGCGCATATTGATGAAAAATCGTTGCTTCAGCACACCGCGTGCTGTTGGCTGCTGGGCTGGTTGGTCGACTGAAGGGATGCGAGGGGGCTCCGGAACGATGATCGATGCTCGTTGTTGAAGTTGTCTCCGTGATGCAACGGACGCAGCGGCGTCCCGCTTCAGGTACAGGAAATCTCGGATTTTCAGCCAGTCTTGGCCTGATGACGAACGGCCGATGATTGCTGGATTTACTGGCGAATATTGGCCTAATGACGAGCAGCCAATTCACCGGAGGAGTTGCGGGCACGATGAATTTCTTCCCACCGGTTGGTTGCATAGGCTTGATGTCCCAAAATGGCGTAAAAGTACCGCCAACGAACGAAATGGCGTTTTCGAGCACACACGACACTAACTTTGTCGAATAACTTGCCTTGGTTGGCCACACACAACTTACACCTCCGGGTGAAATATTATCAAGAGAGCGAGAGTCTGTTGTCCGCCCCCTTTTATCCCTTAACAGTCCGCTTTCCATCGCAGACCCTCCCTGCCTCGCATCGCACCGCCCTGTCCTTCTCGCCGTATCAGAGTTTAAGGGTTTACAATTTTTTTTATCGTTTTTGTTTGGGTTGGTGTCAGGGTTGAATATAGAATTTTATTCTAATTTTAGAACACATGCATTTTGTTTTGTATACTAACGCTTGTTTCGTTTTACCAATACATATTTTATTTTAAATATAGTTACATGAATATTTATTTAATAGATTTTTAGCATCATATTTTTTTTTTAATTACGAGAAACGCAAATTTAAATATATATAATATTAAAGAGAAAAAATGACGTTTGACCAAATGAATCGAATATTTACAAACCTTAACTCTAATGACACCACCCGTGGCTATTAAGCAAAAATTAAACATAACTCAAACATAAAACTATGGAGCGTTGACAAATAATTTTAGCTTAAACATTTACTGACAACAATTTTTACACTTAAACTATTAACAATATAAATACATGTAACGATCTAGCCGACCCAGTGACCAAAGGATTATATTGTGACCGTTGCAAAAATTGCGTCACAATTTTCCCGGAACCGGATAAAAAAAAACTGGAAGTTTTTTTTTTTTTCGAGTATCGACTTCTGATGCGACTACTTCTCTCTTAGCGTCTGTGCAATTTGTGGGATGATTTTTCATGGCAATCAGAGGATCTCTTTCCCACCTATTGTAAGATGCTAAGACAGTGAGCCTGTCCACCTTCAGTCAGCGTCAGATGCGACTACTTCTCTTCCAGTTTCAGTGCAATTTCAGGGATGATTTTTCCAAAGGCCAGAGGAGCTCTTTCCCATTAATTGTGTGATACTAGAACAGTGAGCCTGTCCATCCTCCTCAGATGCGACTACTTTTCCTTCAGTTCCAGCTCCATTCGTGAGATGATTTTTCCGTAGGCCAGAGGAGCTCTTTCTCACGAATCGCCTGATCCTAAAGCAGTGAACCTGTCCATCCTCCTCAGATGCGACTACTTCCTCTGCAGTACCAGTACTACTCGTTGAATGATTTGTCCGAAGGCCAGAGGAGCTCTTTCCAACGAGTTGTATTGGGCACTACAGCGGTGAGCCTGGCCACCCAAATACTCTATCCGAAAAGTGTCAAAATCAGAATCAATCAAAACTCTTCAACTATCAGTATAAATGGTTTAATTCGTTTCGAATCTAGCAGTTGCGTCAGATAACCGCCTTTCCCGTCGCCGCTTATCATGTTGAGTAGAAATGCCAAACAGTACCGTTTTACCTTACTCAATTTAATTACAACTAAACATCATTTGTTTTTTCTATCTCTTTTGTCGCAAACTTTATTTTATTTGGACCACACTATAATTTTTTGTTTTAATCCTATCTCGCTCACGCGGTCTCATGTCATTCATATTATTCCACATTCTTATATCGCATTCAACACTACGTTCGCCATTATATCATTCATCTCATTCATTCTCTTTTTCCATTTACACTTCACACCCAAAACCACTTCCACTTGTTCACTCATTCATCTCATTCATTCTTCTACACACACACACAACAACCTTATTCTCTCTTTCACACAAATACACTTTCCAACCGAAACTAGTAACCTATTTGTTGTTGTGCAGATATTATGCTAGGGCGCCCTATAATTATTATTTTTATTATTATTCGTATCAGAAACATGATACACAATGTGATCTAGTTCACTCTTCACGAGCTTCAAAACTCCCTCAACTAATGAGGAAAAAAGCAGAAGTACGCAGAATGTTACTATTCACAAATGAGAGTGCATAGTCGACTTGGCTGCGTACGTGCGCAGACTACCTCATAGTCAAACACAACCTACCATAGTCGACTAAATGTTATCTGGTACTGTCAAAATTTTCTCAACATGAATCTCGACTCGATCTACAAACGTGGTTACTCGCTCCAGCAAAGAACGGAGCGAAAAAGTAATTTTGGTAAGTATAACTGCATAATAGTTAGTTTTTTTCTTTTTTGTAGGGTTAAACGAATAAAGGATCCAAAACAAGTACCGAAAATTGGATGGATGAAGCAATGACGGCAAACTGAGCGTAGAGGAAAATCTAATTTTCACCAAGAAACCAAAAATACACGATGATGGCAGTGCGGGTGTGTGTTTGTTTGTTTTTTTTTTTTTTTTTTGACACGGAGAACATATTCGCGAAGTTTTTCGAGTCAACCGGGTTTCAAATGTACCGCTGGCCAAACGCCGAGACTTTTTCCGGTCAGATCCTCTAACTCATAGGAGGAAGAGCCTAGCTTTGCCTTCACTCGGCACGGTAGATACTGTGGCCCGTACTTCGAGTTATAATTATTCGCTGCGCTGGACGGTTTCATATTTTTACGATATACCAACTGTCCTTCAACGAACGATTTCGCGAACCGGCGGCTGCGTAAATTGTACCGATGCTGAGATGATGCGTGTGCCTTATCAAGATTTTTGCGTACGGTCTCGAAGATGCGATTAAACATTTTCTCACGACGTTCGTGCAGTTGCTCGGGAGTTAATTTTTCGTTAGTGCGTTCTAGTTTGTGGTCGATTCCCGCTTCGAAAAATTCATGTCCGTGTGTTATAAAAAACGGAGTGAAACTTGTCGAAGTATGCACACTAGTGTTAAGTGCCATCTCAATTTCGGAGACTCGTGTGTCCCACAGACGTTGATCTTCTCTTACGTAGGTGCGGATAGCTGCGTTGATTGTACGGTTTACGCGCTCCACAGGGTTGGCCTGGGAGTGATATCGTGTGTTCAACCAATGCGTGGTTTGGAACCGATCTAACAAATTTTTGAACTCCTTGGACACGAAGCTACTACCGTTGTCCGAAATTATAATTTCCGGGACGGAATTACGAAGGAACCACTGGTCTCTTAAGACCGTGCACATCGGTGCACTGCTGACATTTTTAGTGGGGTGGATCATCACCCACTTGGAAAAATAATCGCAGACAACCAACAAGTGTTGATTACCGCGACGACTGCGTGGTAAAGGACCGATAAAATCCACCGAAATTATCTGCCAGGGTCGAGTGGCAATTTTCATCTTTCCCATTTCTGGCACTACGGGGACAGAAGTTGCCTTTACTTCCTTGCATACACCGCACTGTTGGACGTATTTTCGTACTTCATTAGCCATTTTTGGCCAATAATACCGCTGTCGGATCCGCGCTACAGTTTTTTCGTAACCGGGATGAAAAACATCGTCATGGCATCTTTTCAAAATCGTTTCGATGTCTGATGGAGGCGGAAGTTGCTTCCACTCGAACCGTGAATCATGAATTTCAGGTATGGAGACAAATTTAAACAATTTACTACCGTCAACTTTGAAATCTACAAAATCATCGGGTCGGTTGGACACTTTATCGAGCATGTTAGTGTACCACGGAGAGTCGGTAACCGCAGCGATACTTCGAGAAAGTGCATCTGGCACTATGTTTTCTTTGCCTTTGCGATGCCGTACAGACATGTCGAACTGCTGTAAATTTAACGCCCACCGACTACACCTTGAACCTACCTTCCACTTTGTGGTCAAGATATGGGTTAGTGCGGAGGAGTCGGTTATCAGGGTGAAATGATACCCTTCAACGTACCCTCTAAAAGCATCGATGGAAAGGATGGCCGCCAACGCTTCCTTTTCTGCGGCATGATAATTCTTTTGTGGCGTCGTTAATTTATGCGATTAGTAGGAAATAACGCGTTCCTCTCCCTCGTGTTCTTGTGTAAGCACTCCCGCAATTGCCACGTCACTCGCGTCCGTTTGGATTGTAAACTCCCTACTGAAATCCGGGCTGCCCAGGACGGGTGATGAGATCAGTAGCTCTTTGATAACGCAAAATGCTTCCTCAGCAGCATTATTCCACTGAATGTTTTTAGTCTTGCTCTGTAGGAGATCCGTCAGAGCAGAGGTCACCCCGCTGAACCCGGGAATGAACCGTCGGTAGTAATTGGCCATTCCTAGGAATCTCCTTAGTTTTGTTATGGTATTAGGCCTTTCGTATTCTACGATCGGACGAATTTTGTCAGGATTGACACTAAGACCGTTAACACTCAGGAGATAACCTAGGAATGGGATTTCAGACACCCCGAACTTGGATTTCTCCAGATTTATGCTTAGATTTGCCTCTCTCAGCCGATGGGCAATCTCTTTGAGCAGACGCAAATGTTGCTCGAACGTTTCCGTGACTACGACGATATCGTCCAGATACACGAAAACGTGCGGTTCAAGTACGCCATGGCCAAGAACCTTGTCCATTAGTCTTGCTAAAGTAGCAGGGCTGTTAATCAGCCCAAAAGGCATGCGGGTGTATTGAAACAACCCTTTCCCTTGCACACTAAAGGCGGTATATTTCCGTGATTGCTTCTCTAAGGGCACCTGTAGGAAAGCTTCGGAGAGGTCTATCGTGGATAAATACCTCGCCTCCGGAAGCTGTCCCAAGATTCGCCCAGGATGGGGTAACGGGTACGTATCTCTAACGGTTCTTTCGTTGATCTTACGGGCATCAAGGCATAATCTAACTTTGTTCGGTTTGATCACCGGCACACAGTTCAATGACCAATCCGAAGAGCTTCGTTCAATGATTCCGAGATCAAGCAGACGGTTAAGTTCCACCGCGACAAGTTCTTGCGTCTTGGGGGACATTACATATGGGAATTGTCGCACGGGTGGTTTGTTTTTCCACTCTTCTCCTAAAACTATTTTATGTTCTGCCCCCTTAGCCAGAGTTAACTCTCCCTCTCTAGCAGGCAGAAACATTTTTTTAACGTTTTCGATAGCAGCGATTTCTGTCTCGTTTAATATTGAAGCGGACGCCTGGTTTGATGTCTCGTCAATCGTAGTCAGTAGTGTTTCCTTTATTTCCTTTTGCATAATCGGTTGAATTTTGAAGCGGTTCCAAAAATCCATTCCACAGATACAATTAATAGAAAGGTTTTTGATCACTAAGGTAGGTATCATTTTAATGCTCCCTTTAAAGTTAAATGGAAGTTGAGCTTGCCCTAGGATGTTAAGCTCATCTCCACTAGCAGATCGTAGAGTTACCCTTTTGAACGGTTGCTGTAACTTTTTGTTACTGAGCTTTGAATAAACGGTTTCACTAATCAGGGTATAGTTACTACCGCTATCCAGAAGCGCGTGTAACGAATATTCATAAATTTTTATGTTAACGTACGGTCGGTTGTCATTCGCTACCGGGTAAGAAATGTGCAAAGTTTCTGAAGTGTCAAGATGCGAAGCATCGTTCGCGGGTATCCAGAACGGTGGTGGATTACTCGCTTCAAGGTAAGTATGTTTTACGCGTCTGTACTTTGCGAACCGCGATTTTGGGTCGCGCGCGGACCGTTTTTTAAACAGTAGGGGCAATAATTTGTTGGAAAACCGCGAAGTCCACACAAGCTACAAAAGATATTGCGTTGCTGCCGGCACATAGCCATATGATGTCCGGCTCGGCCGCAATTAAAGCAGGTGTTACTAGCTGGCGGTACGTGTGCGTTCACCAGGTTTTCTAGGTTGAACTGTTTTTGGGGTCCTGAAGGTCCCGCAATGGGCTCGGGCCTAGAGGAACTATTCGAGGAATTCGGTTTTTCTTGTGAGTTCACTGTTTGTTGATTATTTTTGGAAGACTGATTAAATCGGGAGTTACTTTGCGCCAGTGACGTTGGATACTGCTTGATGTGGCCGGGCTGCGAACTAACTGCCGCTTGCGCGATACTTTTCTGAGTCTGTGGTTGCTGTTTGTCTTTCTTTTTAGATTTGGAACTCGTATCTTCGACAATTTGCACCGTCCTTTCGTTCCCTAAAAATTTATGGTAAGATGAAAAGTTGATCGAATCTAACTTTTGAGCAGCTGAAACCAGCGAGAATAAGTCTACGATCGGAGTGAACGCTAGGGCACGTTTGTAGTCCGGTCGTATATTTTGAAGTAAAATTTGTAGTTTTTCGTATTCGGGGATTTGTACATTCATTGTGCGAAATAGTTTTTCGACTTCAAAGTAGAATTCGTGAAATGATTCATTTCTCTGCTGAAGTCGGTGGTAAATTTTCTTCTTTATCCAGGCGTCGAGCTCTGGATGCATGAATGTGCGTTTGAGTTCGAATACTAAATGCTGCCAATTAAGCAGTCTACCGGTTGCTCGCTGTGTCATATACCACTTAAGGGCAGAATTAGCGAATAAATGAATCGCTGATTCGAAAAGTTCGGTTTCAGATACATGTTCGGCTTGCGCAAGTGCGTGAACTAGTTCTAAGAACTCGTTTAGTTTCCAGCCTTGATCATCGCCACCATACTTGGCTACGTTCCATTTTGAGACGGGTAGTGTGTGTCGATTTGGCATCGAGGGTAAGTTGGGATTAGGATGAGGTAAGTTGGGCATAGCGGAGGAATATTGGGCAGGATTTGGAATGCTGGATCTTACAGGATACTCTGGAATATTTGAAAAGTGTGGATAAGCAGAGACACTAAAAGGATTAGGATTCGAGAAATAAGGATAGTAAGGGTGATGTAGAGAACTTTGAAGAATGTGGGGGTTATCGGGAACTGTTTGTCTTAGGATGGGATTCAATTTTGATTGGGAATTGTGTTGTCAGGACCATTGGAAACCGGATGGTGATTTCGGGAGAAAGGAAAAGGATTTATTTTATGTGAATCGGGACGTAAACCGTCCGCAATTTCCCCTTCGTCATTTACAGTTTGAGTAACTGCATTCTTGGTGACTTTAACTCGTGCCAATTCGGTCTCTAACTCCGTAATTCTAGCTTGTAAAGCATAAAACCGTGCCCAATCATCTTTATTAAATTCAATCGCGCGCGAATCTATTCGATCATCATCGGTGAGGTCAGGACTATCAGTAGAATCTAAATTCTCATCAGTCGGAACGGGATCATTAGGAATCATCTGCGATACGATATTGTTACCAAAGACAGTCTCTAAATTCTCAGCTAGTTCTACAATCGTATTTTGTATTTGCCCATGCAGATTGGGCGAGCCCCGTGAGTCGGTTAAAGCTGTTAACATGCGAATACATAAGTGTAGCATCCGTGTATATAAAATTCTATTTTCCTCTTCACTCGTATTTATCTCTAAGTTAGTTTTCAAATCAGTAAGCTTGGCCATACATTGCTTCAGCTCTTGATTTGGATCGCCCAAGATCCGTAAACATTTATCACTACTTCCCTCCTTTTCCTTCTTTAGTTGCTCTTTTAACCATTTTCGTTTACGTGGTTTGTCGAGACTCGGAGAAATATTTACTGCGCGGGAGATTAGTTCATGGTCTAACTCCTCATCAGTCAAAAAATCCACTCTCATAGCATAATACCACCCAAACAACAACTCACTTGCCTGATCAAATGTCAGACGTGCAACAGCCATATCCAAATGATTAATTTAAACCTACGAAATTCTTAAAAGCGCTGCAATTTTTCACCCTATTTCGAAATATTAAACCCTATGAGATTATCAAACTTTTGCTTGAAGAGTATAGAAAAACCAAATTCAATTTAATTTCCTACGAAAAATGCTACCAGCGAAACAAATGATCAAACGGCGTTTGACATTTCTATCGAAGCGATATAAACGATAACTATATCTGACACTTCTACTCAACCTGACGCGATTCTGACGGCACTTGACACAAGGGATTTATCATCACTCGCAACGATTCAGATTTTCTTCATAAACCACTTTTTCTGATTAACTTTCGAATTTTTATATCAATCTGATGACAATGAATAAAACGATAGTTTAATGAATTTTCCCCAGGAGACCATCTAAAAAGGGATTTACTTCTGGTCTAGGAAGTAAATCACTTTTTATCAAATTTTGCGTTGGGCGCCAATTGTTACGTTCGTTGTAACTTCTACTACAATTTCTCGTACGTTTTCGCGACTCGAATACTTGCCCGCTCTGGGTCGTCACTTTTGGTCTCCTGGTGGATAATTCACTGGGCGGACTTTCAACCCACCTATGGTCACTGAGTGAAAATTTAACGAATATTTCAAGCAGAAACAAGCAAAGAACTTAGAAAAAACAGTTAAATTTCGTTACTAGACCAGACATGTTTATTTTAAACTGTTTGTATTAAACACTATTGTTAGTAAGTGGGGTAAATTTTACTTGCGCATATTGATGAAAAATCGTTGCTTCAGCACACCGCGTGCTGTTGGCTGCTGGGCTGGTTGGTCGACTGAAGGGATGCGAGGGGGCTCCGGAACGATGATCGATGCTCGTTGTTGAAGTTGTCTCCGTGATGCAACGGACGCAGCGGCGTCCCGCTTCAGGTACAGGAAATCTCGGATTTTCAGCCAGTCTTGGCCTGATGACGAACGGCCGATGATTGCTGGATTTACTGGCGAATATTGGCCTAATGACGAGCAGCCAATTCACCGGAGGAGTTGCGGGCACGATGAATTTCTTCCCACCGGTTGGTTGCATAGGCTTGATGTCCCAAAATGGCGTAAAAGTACCGCCAACGAACGAAATGGCGTTTTCGAGCACACACGACACTAACTTTGTCGAATAACTTGCCTTGGTTGGCCACACACAACTTACACCTCCGGGTGAAATATTATCAAGAGAGCGAGAGTCTGTTGTCCGCCCCCTTTTATCCCTTAACAGTCCGCTTTCCATCGCAGACCCTCCCTGCCTCGCATCGCACCGCCCTGTCCTTCTCGCTGTATCAGAGTTTAAGGGTTTACAATTTTTTTTATCGTTTTTGTTTGGGTTGGTGTCAGGGTTGAATATAGAGTTTTATTCTAATTTTAGAACACATGCATTTTGTTTTGTATACTAACGCTTGTTTCGTTTTACCAATACATATTTTATTTTAAATATAGTTACATGAATATTTATTTAATAGATTTTTAGCATCATATTTTTTTTTTAATTACGAGAAACGCAAATTTAAATATATATAATATTAAAGAGAAAAAATGACGTTTGACCAAATGAATCGAATATTTACAAACCTTAACTCTAATGACACCACCCGTGGCTATTAAGCAAAAATTAAACATAACTCAAACATAAAACTATGGAGCGTTGACAAATAATTTTAGCTTAAACATTTACTGACAACAATTTTTACACTTAAACTATTAACAATATAAATACATGTAACGATCTAGCCGACCCAGTGACCAAAGGATTATATTGTGACCGTTGCAAAAATTGCGTCACAAGGTATAAAAAAGACCATAATATCTCCGAAGCCCCAATTGTGGAATATTTAAATTTGGAAGAGGATCGCGCAGACACTGATTTGGCCTGCTGCACACCATTATTTGAAGATCAATCTACAGTATCACCAAAAAACGATCAGCAAGAAGAGAACCAAGTTTGCATTACGGGAACATCAGAAACACAGCAAAAAATTCTTCACCATCCATTCAGCCCCATTATTTTAAAAAATCTGCTAGAAGCAAGTGAGATTGGAAAGGAAATTTTGCAGCGAGCAAGTTTAGGCGAATTGTCAGAGGCAAAGCAACTGCTGCTCTCAGGAATAATCGCGCAGTATCACATAGGTCTCGGAAAGAAACTGACCGCTGAGGATTTGAATAAATACAGTCTTACAGTAACTACACTTTTTGTGAAAGAAAAACAGGTAGGCTAAACTTATGGTTGAAATCCTCAGAAATAACAAGTGAAATATTTCTAGCAAAATTATTATATACCGAGAGGAGGCGATCGTAAAAACCCGGGTGGGAAAATCGCGAATAAGATAGGAAACTTACGACAAAGTAAAAGAAAAAGCAACATAAAAGAAGAACAACACGTGAAAAAGATTCAGTATAATTCTAAAAGCCTCACAGAAACATGTAGTAACGACGCATCGAAGTGGTTAGCATTAAACCAGTCACCATGGACAATTCTGGTCAGAAAGCTTCCACATCCGACAACATTTTTTGAGAAATGCGAAAACATGTGCTAAGTTGTTGAAAGAATATCCACATTACCGTAACACGTTTGGATATCAATTGGTGAGTCTGCCAAACAAAGTCTGTCAGCATTTATTTGATATTTAACAACACTTTCAGATTGATCTGGACTTTGTTGCGATTTTTCCCAATGCACCAGAAGGTTTAGACATCCTGAAGACAATAAGTGGCAAACTGAAACCGTTTTTCAGTATAAAATCTTTAGATCCCTCTGCGACAGACTTGATCGAGATTCTTGATAACTGTGACGAAGGTATGTTACAATTATAACTGTAATGAAACTATTCTGGTTTGTGCAAATATGTATTATGTTAAGGGTTGCATACACTGTCTGCCTTAATGGATGTATGTGTGACATCGTACAATCTTAGAAAAGATCATACTCTCAAATTCAACATAAGCGATGTAGGATTCACAAAATAATTTGATTATAATCTCTCGAAACAAAATCGCTTCTATCCAGACTCAGTTTAGATTGTGATTGTGTCGGAAAATCTGTATTATTAATATGATGAAACAAAATCATGCTGGAAAATCGTCCAATTATACTACTTATGACATTTCAAAGAGTCAATCACGATTTAACTAGCTGGTATATCATATCAGATATCGTTAACAGGACTTGAAACTTTTATATAATACAGCCAGTGATCACTGAAGGCAAAGCGAAACATAATATTTTAATCCTGATAAAACTGATAGAGCTTGAGTATTAGCTAGTCCGCATTCTTATGGCTGTTCAATAATTGAAAAACTTCATTAATCGAAAGACTATGATGAAACATTAACTCACAAATATTGGAACTACAATCTGGAACCAAACCTAAGATCAGTACACATAAAAGCCTTGGTAACTAATATGGAATCTAATAATCTTTTTTGTATCGTAGTTAATTAGTGCGTCAAATCTAGTTTTTTCACTCAGAACTGCCGTAAGCAACCTGGAATATCGGCAACAGAATATTGCTGTCAGTGTCACTGTAAATATTCAACAATTTTGAGTTGATAAGTTTTCGCAGAAACTGAAAGATACTTATAAAGCTGAGATTTCTCCTTTTGTTGATTTTTACGATATGCAATAGATATTCTGTTTGTCATAATAAAGATATAGTCACTGAATCGATAGTCTGGCGGATTTACGTATCGAGTATAGTCACTATATAAACAGTTGGGCGGACAGAACTATCGGCGGCATTCGAGGCCATTTCACCACGATGGGCGAAGTCAGTCGTACACATACAATTGGACATGTTTGTCCTTAATGTCATTTAAGCGAAAGTATTACGTTTTTAGTGAAAGTTTGTGTAATATAGGATCAGTAGAATGTTAGAAAAGCGCGAAGCATTCCAATTTTTGTTACAAAAAGAAAGGATAAAGAGTAAATCTGTGATGCCCACCATTGATGATCGCAATAGAACCGTGTGAATTTGATGCGTGCAAGGCTGTGCGAAATTTCGCGAAATCTCGAGTTTCTCAAAATCAAACAAAATTTATCAAATTGAGCACACTTTTTTAAATAGTAACAACGTATGATTCCTGGACCCATTTTGCTGCTGTTATTAACTCTACTAATTCAGACCCAGAGTTGCTTTAAAATTTAGGCCTTTTTGTTGGAAATTTTGAAAAATATAGAGTACACTATATTTTATAGAGTTTACTATATTTTTATATTTTTCTTAATTTTCTGAGTTTTCTTGAAAATTTTTTATAAATAAAACTAAATATCTCTAGAACTCCTTTTTTTATATGAATAGACGAAAAAATTATCAAAAAATCACAAATTAAAAAAATTGAGGTTGCTTCAAATAACAATATCGATACTTTTTTAATTCCAGATAAAAGAGCATGTGCTTTGCTTTGACTGCTAAATACAGTGCTGCCATCAATATCCGCAGGCGTTAGATTCATACAATCTATCTGCGTTGCTCAGGACGACTCAATCATTTTCGTCAAACACGAGACCGAAATTTCAGCAAAGGTAGCCAGCGTGTACGCGAGTTATAACAATCGTGGTTTACCGATTGTGCCCAAATTAATTGTTCTCGGAAACGGAATCAAAGAAATAAGTGGGCGGTATTTCGTGCAGCACGAGGACATACGGTACGAACTTGATTCGGCAGTTAGAGCAATCGATGTGCTAATAAAATTCACTGCTGTCTTTGCCCTGCCGTATTCCAGAATTTCTAAATTGATTTGGCATTTTATTAGCCATATAATATACGGTATACCACAACGCGAAACATACGCCGCTGTTAATAAACTTCGTAACTATTTGGATGAATTCAAAAAATCAGCAACATGATTGTCTGCATGCTAATCAACTGCGACAGTGTATTTACCGTTGCCAACAAATATTTCACACACCTGAAGGAGCAACATGGAATACCTACAAATTATCGTTACCGCTGTACGATAAGTTCTTGCGGACAAATGTTTTCGAAGTTGTACCCATTTAAGAAGCACATAACTATTCACTTAAATCTTGTAAGTCTCAGCAATATGTCAGTCGAAATACCTCAGCGTATTGAATCTCAGCATAACTTCATCAGTAGAGAACAAGTGAGCCCAGTAAAAGTAGTACCCAGTGAGAGTAAAAAACTTAGAATTGATGAGGACCGAAGCTCGTCTTTCATTAGTTCTGATTTAATAGATAAATCAGCTCTTAGCTTCACGTTAGAACTACATGCGAACAATAATTTTTCTAGAAAAGATGTCTATAATGTGCAATGCAAGGTGTCAAATTTGATTGCAGAACTGGCCAGGCATTTGGACAATCTTGATGTGACTCTTGCAGGCACAGAAAACGGATTTATTTTCAAAGAAACTTTAAATAAAATGAAATCTTTATTCAAACATATTAATTCTGATTACAAGTTATTTAAATATGTGAGTGCAAATACTGGCTTAGAACTACCGTCCGTCGTAACAATAGAAAAAGGTTGTCAGAGGGTTTCAGAATTTCATGATCTAGAGATCGTTTCTGATTCGACCATAAATTATCTCTTACTTATGCCAATCGAAAGCCAAGTTAAAGCGTTTTTTGAATGTAATGATGTATTTAAAATTACAATGTAAAATCAAACTTTGTTAGAAAAGTCACACTCAATTTTGAATTTTGGTGATGGTTCCACGTGGAATCCGACAGAAGTATCCTAATGATATTGTAGTTCCAGTTTGGCTCTATGCTGACGAGTTTGAGGTTAATGACTCACAGAGTTCGCACAATAATCGACACGCAGTGTGCGGAATTTATTACAACTTTCCAACAATACCAGCAGAATTTGGGTCGAAGTTGAGTAATATTTTTGTTGCTGGGATGCTCAAAAAGATTGACATGAAAAATGTTGGTATTAATAAATTGATTGCAGCGCTGGTGCGAGGTACGCCGAGATAGAGGATAAAGGTATTTTGTTGAACATCAAGGAAGAAGCAAAGCTGGTGAAGTTTGTGCTGTGCCTATTACAAGGTGACAACTTGGGTGTCCATTCCATGCTTTCATTGTCTGCTGGATTCAACGCTACCTTTTTCTGCCGTTTCTGTAGGAGACCGAAAGAGTTATTGAAAAAGGATCTTGTAGAGCATGCGGACTGTTTGCGCCGTCGCATGGATTACGACGAAGACATCGATATCAATAGGCATAGTGACACTGGAATAGCAGGGTGGTCATTATTCAGCGAGTTACCATCGTTTCACGTTACAGAAAACAAAAGCGTTGATGGAATGCATGACTTTTTTAGTACAGGTGTTTGCAAATATGGTTTTAATGAAATTTTAGATTACTGTATATATGTGAAAAAGTATTTTACATTAGTAGATATGAATAGACGTAAGAAAGAAGTAGGAGAAATTTCGTCTGATAAGGAACTTATACGTATGCCCGATATTACAGATTTTTATATAAGCAAGAAAAAAAAGAAATCGGTATCATTGAAAATGACATCGAATGAAATGAGAATTTTCTGTCACTATTTCGTCTTACTGGTAGGTCAGTACATCCCTCTGCGGGAGCCGATATGGAATTATGCGATTCATTTGATAAAATTAGTTGAAGTTTCACTGAAACCTTCATTCCAGTTAGAAGAGATACAACAGCTTAAAGACCTGATTGCCATTCATCATTCCTTATATATTATTTGTTCGGAAAAGAGTTGAAACCGAAACATCACTTTGTTGTTCATTATCCAAGTGTTTTATTATCAAGCGGTCCAATATTCAATATGATGTGCTTCCGCAATGAATCGAAACATAAAGGTTTTAAACAATATGCTAACATAATAACATCTAGAAAAAACATTTGCTACACCCTTTGCGTCAAATCCTATTTACAATTTTCAAGCGATTTGTTGAGCCAGAGTTTTTTTAAACCTGTTGTAACTAGTAATTTTCAAATGTCAGATATTAGATTGCGCAGTTACTATCAAAAGCTCCTTCAACCTTTAAATTTAGACACCGGCTTTCAAATTCAGTTATTTTCAAAGATACCAATTACAAAACGGGACAATTCATTGCAAAAGATTGTCTCAACAGCATGTTGTTATATGAAATTGTTGAAATTCTGTCACTTGAAAATTCCTTCTATTTGATTCTGCACGTCTGGAATGTTGGTTCCTTCCACAATCATTATTTAGCGTATGAAACAACCGGTTGTTCAGGTATCTTTGACATAGTAAATATAAACTTTTTCACTAGGCCCCCATTGATGATATATGCTGTTAATCGATTTATTGATGATGAAATAGGAGGTAGAAAGTTCCTGTTTAGGGTTAAGAATGACTTTTGTTGATTAAATTGATTAATAATTAACAGTAAAACTTCCTATTTTTTTATAAACAACCTAAAAAACATTTTTCCATATAAATTATTTGTTATCATGAACATGTAATGAAACCAGCCTACAACTGTATGTTGGAATTTATCTCTCGTTGTGCGTTAGCTCTTATATTCGTTTTGTTTACGTTTACATACACACACGTCTACTTGAAAACTCGTTAGAGATTTATTTTACAGCACTGATAAGCATTTTCGAAGTTATCAAATATTACAACTTAAAATTCACTTCCTGTTCATATCGTTCTCATTTAATTTCCTTGTGAATACTACGTGAAAATTCGGTACAACATACTTGAAAAACACATATCTTTCACTGGTCATACCCATCAGTTTCACTTAAACTCGTTAGATTTCATTTTACGTGACAATCATGTTGCAGTTACCGGAAAAGTAGAGTGGATAAAAACCATATCAATTTACACGTAAATACAATGTGAATAATTTTTTGAGTGTACTGACGCCGGTACATTGGTAATGTTGGCAGAAAACAAGATTTTCTGCATTTAAATCAACATACTCAACTTTAAACAACTAGAGCTCTTTTTAGGGACATTCTAGCTCTTCAGTGTCTTCTGCAAAGTTGTTGGGCATCTAAAATACTGTACTTTAACATAATGTAGTGAATTATTGAGCTCTCTAGAAAGGTAAATGCAAAAAAGTAGGTTTTCCCATATAAATTTTCATACAAATTTGAAATGCAATGCGCCAAGCGGAGACAAAGCCAATCGACTTCAGGTAAGTTTAGGGTTGTTTGGGACCCCAAAAGGAACCAAAAAAACTTGGTTCTGGAAAATCGATCATTTTTCCCCACCCTAATACTTACTCATGCATTTTGCTGGTAGAAATCAAAAAAACCGCTGATTAAAAGCAGGAATTATCCTCACATCATAAGTTTCCATCGGAGTCCAGTGATGCCACATTTACGTCTGTATTTCGGAGCTCCAGACATCTAGTCACCTTGGTAAAATTTAAAAAAATCTGTATAAAAATCTGCGTATGTACTAGACATATCCTTGTCGAAAAAAAACGCATTATAGCTTGTTTAACATTTATCCCGTGACGCATTCATGCACACGTTTATGCGTAGCATAAGAATATAGTAAAACTTCCGACACGCTGAACCGCATTTGAGTTAATTTTTGTTTTTTAACTATATCAAGAAGCTCAATTCACGACCCCATGAAAACCAAAAAAATCTGTATTATTTCCAGAAAATGTGTCTGAATCTGTATAAATGCAGATAAATCTGTATATGTGGCATCACTGTCGGAGTCACTTCAATGCAGGACACACTTATGCATGAAATTTCACACTGAAACAATGTTAGAAAAATGGTTGTCAGGTGATTTGTAAATAAAACCGATGAATGAACCAACTTTATATGACTTTGCTAGTAAGGTTGTACTTATGGGATTCATTTGCGGAAAATATATTAACTTCTGAGATTGATTTTTTATATTTCAGATGGTACTATTTAAAAAAATATAAAAATCGGTTGTGGGGTGGCGTGATCCACTCCAACCAACCCAACTGGTCTAGATTTAATCCTAGTCGACACTGGAGGATTCTCTGTGCCGAAAAAAAGTAGGAGGGTGGTATTCAAGACACGACCGCATGACGTTGACTACCGTATTCTTATAAAAAAAAATATTCCATTGAAGCAAATAGTAGAGGGAATTGCAACGCTTCTTTTACAAAACTTCTGTAACAAAATTTCGTGGCACCAAAAGGTACCAGTTGCCGATTATTCTCATTTACTGGTTAGTCCGTCCAGAATTCCAGCCATTTAAGTGTTTTGCAGTAGCCATTTACTACTAAAGCCACCAGCATAACGGGTGAAACCGGCACGAGATGACCGGTACTATTTTGTCTTTCCTCCTTTCAGCTGCTAACACCTAGCGCTGTCGTGAAATTAACATCAACATAAACATGCATTTTTGGAAGGTTTTTTTCCGCTAACAGCAGCAATTGTAAAACATAAAATTCAACTAACCGCTTGTATTAAAAAACTGCGAGGCACCAAAAGGTGCCAGTTGCCGATTTCTTGTTTACTGGTTTCCGTCCAGAATTCCAGCCATTTTAGTATTTTGCAGTAGCCACCAGCATCACGGGTCAAACCGGCACGAGATGACCGTTACTATTTTGTTTTTCCTCCTTTTAGCTGCTAACACCGAGCGTCCGTATGTATCCGGTACGGTTTAATAATGAAACTGATGGGGTGAAATGTTCGAACGGTACGTTTTATACCAAGGCTTCGTCAGATAAATAAAAAGAAGGAGGGACTACATAGATGATGGAATGGTAAGGAAAAATTTTTCTTGAAAGCTGCGCCGGCCGCTGTCGTAATATTAACACCAACACAAACATGCATTTATGCAAGGTTTTTTCCGCTTGCAGCAGCTTTTGGTAAAACAGAAAATTCAATTAGCCGCTTCTGTAACAAAATTTCAAGTCCGTCAATCCTGGTTAGTCCGTCCAGAATTCCAGCCATTTAAGTGTTTTGCAGTAGCCATTTACTACTAAAGCCACCAGCATAACGGGTGAAACCGGCACGAGATGACCGGTACTATTTTGTCTTTCCTCCTTTCAGCTGCTAACACCTAGCGCTGTCGTGAAATTAACATCAACATAAACATGCATTTTTGCAAGGTTTTTTTTCTGCTAGCAGCAGCAATTGTAAAACATAAAATTCAACTAACCGCTTCTATTATAAAACTGCGAGGCACCAAAAGGTGCCAGTTGCCGATTTCTTGTTTACTGGTTTCCGTCCAGAATTCCAGCCATTTAAGTATTTTGCAGTAGCCACCAGCATCACGGGTCAAACCGGCACGAGATGACCGTTACTATTTTGTTTTTCCTCCTTTTAGCTGCTAACACCGAGCGTCCGTATGTATCCGGTACGGTTTAGTAGTGAAACTGATGGGGTGAAATGTTCGAACGATACGTTTTATACCAAGGCTTCGTCAGATAATTAGAAAGAAGGCGGGGCTACATAGATGATGGAATGGTAGAGACAAATGTTTCTTGAAAGCTGCGCCGGCCGCTGTCGTAATATTAACACCAACACAAACATGCATTTTTGCAAGGTTTTTTCCGCTAGCAGCAGCATTTGGTAAAACAGAAAATTCAATTAGCCGCTTCTGTACCAAAATTTCGAGGCACCAAAAGGTGCCAGTTGCCGATTATAGTTTCCTGGTTAGTCCGTCCAGAATTCCAGCCATTTAAGTGTTTTGCAGTAGCCATTTACTACTAAAGCCACCAGCATAACGGGTGAAACCGGCACGAGATGACCGGTACTATTTTGTATTTCCTCCTTTCAGCTGCTATCACCTAGCGTCCGCATGTCACTGGTGCGGTTTTGGAATCAGAATTATGGGGCGCCGGCCGCTGTCGTAATATTAACACCAACAAAAAAATGCATATTTGCAAGGTTTTTTCCGCTAGTAGCAGCATAAACATCGGAAACAGAAAGTGACAACAACAATAACAACAAAGTCAGATCGATTGTATCCGTTAGTGTCGACTGTGCTTGGGAAGAGAGGTAGTGATTGGCTGCGCGGTATGATTTAGACAATCGATATTAATTACCAATTTTTCAATAGTGTATCTCAAACAAAAGTTTGTTTTTGTTACATAAATTTAACCGTAAAAGAATTTCTGATCGATTGATGCCAAAACCTCGAAAACCTGATTATAGATGACTGCGAAATAAGCGCTCAAAACCTGACCACTTTTCTCTGGTTTTCCCTGGTTGAATTACTAGATTTTCAAATTCAGGGGCCTAACTTCGATATAGACGTTAGTCAACGTCAAAATCTCTGGGATCACGTCTTCCATCGCATGAGGAAGTGAAGCCGTTTGCGCCGGTTCGTTCATCAACAGGTCATGGGTGAAGTCGTCTCCCCGGTGATTGGCACAAACAACATTGGCGAAACTAGACCGACGGAAAATAAGCGAGAATACAAAAAAACTGGCCACCTTCAAAATAAGCACCTTTTCATTTATTCCCAGTATATTCATATCTTTTGGCTGTTACCGTTCAATAAATTTTAATGTTTTAGGGGAAACTGTGTTGAGCCACAAATGGTCGACTTCGCGCCACCACGTGATCGACTTGGAATTTTTAAAAGGACAAGAAAAAGTTAATGCGTTCCCTGTGGAAACGCTACTTTATGCTTGCATCACCACAGCAACCTTAACGGTTTAGGTAACACTTTGTATGTTTCAGGTTAGGTATTGTTTATTTGTCATGTGTTCTAATTTTTTTACGTTGTTGCCCAATTAAACCTGACTGTATTCGCAAACAATTTTCTGTACATATTCTAAAATTTTTATTTCTTTATTTTGAAGTAGAATACTTCTCTCAGGAAGTTCGGCTACATAGGGATGTGAAATGAAAATCTAAAACCGAAAAAAGTGAAAAATATGTCCAATTTCAAATGCTAATAAATCGGTTAGTATTCGATGGATTTCCTTCGTTCTTGCAGCAATAGATTGGAAAATCTTCTAAGATTCTTCCCAAAATAAGATAATTGTAATTTTATTATTCACACTATTGCACTATTGAAAATAGTCAAGCCTTGTCAAAACGAAAAATTCGACCTCCGATTGGTCGTTATATGCTTGCTTCCCAAGCACGGTCGACAGAATCATATACCTTGCAATTGAAAACATGCTATTTGGCCTATATAAGAGCCTGTTTCAGCCGGAGCCGCTCATAATAGTTCTAGACAGCGACAGCAGCAGTCGTCCTTCCTTATCAGCAGCACTAGCCCTGTGGGGTTGGTCACCACGTCTCAGGAGCAGCGCGGTTTTTCTCAGCGTGTGTCGCCAGACAGCCATTATTTCCCCCGTGTTGGGGCAGCATGAAGATTGCCATCAGGAAATCCAATTTTGGAAATCAAAATGCCTTTTTCAAGGCAAATAAACAAGTCATTGAAAGTTAATAATTTTTGTCAAGCATTCTGTGTTGCATCCTAGCAATTTAAATCTGTCGCACCCGTCTAATTTACTGAGTGTAAAATAGCTTCCACAGTGCATGTTGTCCGTGTATCTTAATTCCCCCAATGTTAGGGCAGCTCAAAGGTTGTAATTAGCAAACGATTTTGAACCGCAAAATGCTTTTTTTTCAAGGCAAATAGAAAAATAATTGAAGGTTAATAATTTTCTGGCATCAACACAAGCAGACATTCTGTGCGGGATGCAATCAAATTCTATTGTAGTTGTCAAATTTTTACTTAATTGAGTTAACCCCTCACTGTTGGGGCAGCGCAGAGGCTGTGATCAGCATAACCGATTTTGTATAACAAACTGCCCTGTTAGAACGCATTCACAAAAGCAGTTAGTTCGACTATGCAGAGTTAATATGAAGTCGATTCAATCAATCAGCATGAACAGAATTTCGTCGTCACCCAGCTGCCAAGTTGCAACATGATGCAACACGCAACAGCGAGCAAACGTTATCGCCTGATGTTACAAGCCGCAATACGGTTAGGGATATATCGTTGCGTGTGTGAGAGCACCATCGGTGTTTATTCGCTGGATACAAAAATCAAATGCGAATTGTGGTATAATTCGTCTGAAGAACATTACAAAATGGTAAAACTGAACAGAAAGGCGTGGCCTATTTCGTAGCACCCTTCGACTATAAAAGAGTGTTTCTGGGAAAACTAGCTACATTCATTAGTCGAAAGGTGAGCTGGATGGACCGTCCACAACGTTGACAGCAGATATCAGCACTCAGCAGTAACAGAGGATAGCAGCGGGTTGCGCCTGTGGCTGCCTTCAAATTAAACAAATCACTTGCCCTGTGGTTGGTCACCACGTCTCAGGCCTCTACCAGGCTGACTTTCGCACGATAGCGGCGGTATTAGCGGTTGATGCATTTGCCAACGCTTACTCCAGTAAAGCCGTGTCTAATTTTCAATATGAAAAACACCTTTCTATTGTGTTGGCCGTGCGCATAAGGCCTCTGCCAGGCTAAACGCGAAAAGCGGCGCGAACCGATTCGCCCGGCCGTAGGTTAATGTACAGCGTAAGTAGAGCTGTGTAAAAGTATTCTACTTCAACCTTGCGGTCGTGGCTTTGCACACAACCCTCCTGTGATTTTTTTTTATTTGTTAAGTCTCAACAGAGTAGTAATGTTTCAATAAGTTTTTCGTATACGTGACTAAACCTGTGTTCACTTTTTCTAATTTCTAATTAAGTTCATCGGGACCAAAGTTGTTAATCGATAATTTATCGTAAACGCCGATAACGATACCGTCTGTTATCGTTATCGATGATGACGCTTACGTCTTCAGACATTATCGTCATTGTCAATACGATAGCTACTGGACGGTATCGAATCAATAACGTCTGTTTATTACCATCCACTGCAATACCATCTTTTGCTTCATTAGATATATCATTTAGATGCATTTTAAATGCAAATATGACAATGCTACATACCTTACTATTCCAATTTGTGCTTTAAAAAGCGCCACATAAGCTAAAACTATCAAAACTGATAAATTTATTTCCCTGATGAGAAGCAAAACATAAACAAATAAGAAAAAGTTTCTTCCTGTTGCCTAGTGATGTTTCGTCTCCAATCCTCCGAAGTGAAAAAACGTTTCCTCACCCCGTGCCTGCTTTTTGATCAAGTCGTACACCATTCGCTACCACAGCAGACAAAACTGGCATAAGGCGTTAGTGAGCTGATAACGTCTAGTGACTATCGTTATCGCCGATATCGTTAATGTTTGAAGACGGTATCGTCATCGTCAAACGATAATTTATCGATAATTTATCGATTTATCGATAAATTATAAATCGATATTTATCGATAATTTATCGTATTAACAACCTTGATCGGGACCCAGGTAGCGCTATTGCCAAGAAGATTATGATAATAAATTCAAAGCAGATAAGAGAGTAAAAGTTTATGCCGGCTTATGAGCGAGCTTTGGAACTAATCAGCTCAAATAGCATCTCTGGTGTGATTTGATCCATCCATGGAACAACCAAAATGATAAGGATGTCAGCTGAACAGGGTAACTCTCTATCGTAGTAATTTGTGCTTCAGCACTTACTACCACAATTAGCTTTTGATTCTGTTAGCCCGTCTATGCTCTTCGTTGCGAACGGAATCGATGTATAAACGTATAAAATTTAATCTAAAGGGAATCCCCCTGTGTGACCCGACTGTTTTGATGCTGATCGCGTGTGAGAATCAGTCAGTGTTTTTCAGACCGTCGACGGTGTGTGTAACGGCTGTTTTTAAAAGAAGTTAACACACTTGGATTGAAGTTGATTGCGATCGTACGAAGTCATCGCTAATATGGCCCGCAATTTAGTAAGCTTGTTAATCACACTTTGCGTTCTGGTCTCAGCAGAAGTTCAGGGTGGATTCCCCAAAGATTGTGGCCAGCGAAAGCGCAAGATTACGCAACTAATCTTCGGAGGAAAGGAGGCTAGAATTGGAAACTGGCCTTGGCACACGGCCATTTTCCATCGGGAGGGCGGTAACTTCGAGTACAAGTGCGGGGGAACAATTTTGGACAAAAACACAATTCTGACAGGTAAGATTACTTATTTACTGGAAAGGTGTGGACGCAGTCAAGTGAATCATTTCATTGTTAATGTTTCTAGTAAGCAAAAAACTGAACAAGAGTTACTTTCTTGTTGAGCATGTGATTCTCCATTTGTTTACGTTTGTACATATTCCCGTTTAGTTACTGAATGAGCAAAAAAAATTTCCAATCACTAGCCCAAGTTGCAAACCGATTTTCAATTAAATTTCGTTTGTTTGTCAGTTAAGCAGCATTTTTAAGGCAAGTAACACGCATGTCATATAACTTATTAATGAAGTATCCTTTGTACTGAGCGATTGCTAATTTTTTTAGTTGAAAACAAATCGATTTGACTCTGGGAATCTTGTATTAGTGTAACTTTCAAAGAAATTTTCAGTATCTTTTTATCTAGCTTTTCACGAGCGGTAATGGTGGCCAATGGAAGCAACTCATCTTGTCGTCTTCTGTAGGCCAGATAATTTTGATCCAGAGAAAAATCGCGGAGCAAATTTTTCCAAGGGGATTATATCATGCTATTCCTTTATAATGTGAGAGTGAAGAGTTCTTCCTGCAATCATTTTAAGTTAAATGGATTTTTTGCTGGACTTTTTTTGTATCTTTCAGGGGATCCGCGGACCGTTGAGATGTTGGGTACGCAGCAAATATATAAGATTTTACAGCGATAGCATAGTCCTGAATTTTTCCAAACTTCCAAACAAACGAATTTCTTACTGTTTGTTTTTTCGAACCCCAATGTGCGATCAAAAAATAATGTGAAAATGTGAAGAATCCTGGAAAAAATGATTTTTTTTGAAATTCATTCTCTATGTGGTACAAAAGCTTCAAAACATTCAGAATATACACACATCTGTATGTGTAACCCAATAGCATTCTGGTTGATTTAAACCGGTCTCAAATCAAGAAGTTGAACAATTTTGTGCTCTATTAAATGCCATCAGGCATTTTTTCAGATGACCCATCATTTACCTTTGAATAATCCTATTTTCGTCGTACTAGAGGTAGCTAGAATGCGGGCACTTGCGCTAATGAGAACTACGGGATAAATAAAAGAATAAAATTAAGCTCCGAAAAAAATGTTTAATTTTCTCAGCCCAGCTTAATGATAGTGTTTTTTTGCCAGCATCACGCAGAAAAAATTCAATCAAATCAAATAAATTTTGGTTTGTATTAATAAAATAATAATAAAAAAAATGTATTGTTTTCCGGCCAACAAAAAGGACAATTAATTTTAATAAAAGCATCTTATTAACTCAATTAAATTGTTTGCTTCAAACAAATGAACAGATTTTATTGAAACAATACGACATTTTATTGGCTTCTATTAACCCCAAAAAGATCATCTTATTTTGGCGTTAAATTGACGCATGAATTTCAAACCATTCAAAATGCAAGTTTTTGTTTAAAATTTAATGAGTAATCATTACGGTGTTACAAAATTTGATAGTCTGCCTCAATTTGACTCCTCGTTTTTGGAAACATTACCCTATTCTTTTTCAAATACACTAAAGTCGCTTTTTACGCGGGGGATACGTGCCGCGTAAAAAAACGCGTAAATTCCGGAATCCGCGTAAAAAAAACGCGTATATTCCGGAATACGTGTAAAAAAACCAGCGTTAATGCTGCATTCCGAGTGAAGGGAAACCGGAATCCGCGCAAAAAAATACCGCGTGAATTCCGGAATCCGCGTAAAAAAAATCGCGTAAATTCCGGAATCCGCGTAAAAAAAACGCGTAAATTCGTAAAAAAAACGCGTAAATTTCGGAATCCGCGTAAAAAAACGCGTAAATTCCGGAATCCGCGTAAAAAAGCCGCGTTAAAAATCCACGTAGAAAACGCGTTAAAAGCGACCTTAGTGTAGTTCGAATCCGTTTTCGTTTTTCAAAAAACTGAATTCTTGGGTGGCATTGCGCAGCTTGATTCGAACGATTTTCGCTATTTTCGAGTAGGTCCCATACTGCCAGTTATGCTTTAAGCTTAAAAGGAGCTGTCATTGTCATTTGTCCTGCGGCTAACGTCCCCCAGCGATCATTTAGTTTTGTTTAAGTTGCTCGAAACGAAATGCGCAATATCACCCCTGGTATTTGATACCAGGATTCAGTTTTTTGAAAAACAAAAACGGATTCGAACTATTTAAAAACGAATAGGGTAATGTCTCTAAAAGCGAGGAGTCAAATTGAAGCAGACTATCTTTCTAGGGTTAAATTAAACAAAAATGTCTGTTTAATCAAACCAACCCTTTTGTTTAATCTAATAATTTTTTTTTATTGCTTTGAAGAAGATAATGAATTTGCAGGATCAAGATCCTAATAAGAATAAAAGCTCAACTTAAAAACAAATCATTACAGTAGTCAAAAAGATGATCAGTTATCTACCGTATATACCGTAGACCGCAATATTTTTGCGCACCCAAGGTAACCTCCGCCGAAAACATCATATCAAGAAGACTGGGAACTCTGCCTGAGATTGAGCGACAGTTTTGGCAGCGCAGTCTTTCGAGTAAAAGTGGAACTGACGCATGCTAGTGTGTGTGCTGGCGATGCGAATGCAAGCCGATCGCACAGGTTGGACCACCACATACGCCCACTCTGTCTTCGCAGCGATGCAAACTTCCACCTTCAATAGATGGAGTGCGCTGTTTAATTTGACGCTTGTCATTTGTATAGGATCGATCCAGCGATGCCAGTCTTCTTGATATGATGTTTTTGCCTCCGCGCAATGTTGCAAAATTCCAATGGAAATTTCAATTGACCTAATTTGAAATTTACCCAAACAGTTGGGCAGATTGTAACGCTGAAATGCCAGGAATTCACTCTGATAGGATAAATGGAGATTGAAAGGACATATCTGCTTGTATAGTGCACGCTAAAGAATAATTAGGAGAAACAATAAAATTGGTAATTGTTTCGATAAAAACACGACAGTCCGGTTTCCAAGCAACGGGCACGCTTTCTTTTTTTCTCTGCTATTTTCCGAAGCTCAGCACTGGAGTTTGAAGCTTGTACCAATCCGTAGGTTTGACCAAATACTGCTCTTAGGAACGTAATGAATCGCTATCCCGCATAACAAATTTTGCCAAAAGACCACGAAAGACCACGAGGCGGTACGGGGGGTATAAAAAGAGATCAAAATATGACCACGTGGTTTAGGAACGGCCCCGAACCATTTACATACCATATTAGCTACAGTTTTGACCATCTAGTTTATAGTAAACTGAGAAATAACCATTTGGTGAGCTAGGCGTTAGGTATGGTTACCATTCAAAAACATCGATTTCCCGAACATATGTTTTTCGATATTATACACGATATGGTAAACTAACAATCTAAAATTTTGTACTAAAACTATTTTTCAAATACTATTCTTCAAAATTTATATTCTGATAATCGTTCGTGGAATAGTCGTGATATTGTTTTGAATATTATAAAGATTGTTAGTGGCGATTTCTTTATTTTTTGCAAAAACATGATGTTTTTGTTTTTCACCTGCAGATATCATCACTTGCCAGCCTACATTTCTCTTTGTGAGTAGTGTCATAGTATTCCGAGCCTTTGGCATCCCTATACCGAGTAACAGTGAATAACAATGAACTCATGTCCTGGGCTCAAATTAATTTGTGCCCGCTGTCAGCAGTAAGATAAAGATGTATGAAAAGAAGCGGTGATATGCTACCTCGTTTTTACATATGTTGAGATGTTAGCCCTTGAAACATGGCGTGATGCCAAAGGGGTGTAGTATTCTTTCAGGCTGCGAGGGGAGCTGTTTTGCATTCGTCGTGCAATGTCGACTTCAACTTCGTTCTGCTCGGAGATACTGGATAGAAAAAAGCTTCAACCGTTGAAGATGTGGTGAACAAATAGTGCCCTCTATCCTGTTTGGGGATACTGAATATAATATTGTAGCTCAATAGTTTAAGTCATTCAATTTAGTACAGTAATAACTGATAATAAATATTATGACAAACAGTTACCATACTTCATTAAGTACAGTTAAAGTCCTTACCGCTTCAGCAATGGTTTTTGATTATGCGGGATGTAGCCCTATGAGTAGGACTTTCTTTTCCGCGAACTCGCTTCGCTGTGTTAGGTACCGCGTAAGACTTTTCAAGCAGAATATATTTTTTAATAATTCACATAGTTTTATATTGTTTGATGTGGTCCCCGTGGTTATGTGGTTAGCGATGTCGGTCGGCCAGCTCTCTCACACACGGTTGTGATATCGGGTTCGATTCCCGATCAGGTCGAGGATCTTTTCGAACTGGAAATTTTCTCGATTCAGCACCAGGCTTCTTCCGTTCTCTTGATGTTTGCCCAAATTTCCTTTTCTACCTGCCAAACCCCTTAGAGAACTAGACTTTCTCTCACACAGAGTGAGTAATTATCCACATTTAGACGTAGAGTATTTCAGTCGCAGAGTTCCTTTTCACTCTTTATCATCACGTGTTAGGGATAAACCTTTATTTGCTCTCTCAGTTTAAGAGGGAGTAGTTTTCGTTAGCTTCTCCTTTACTAGAAGAGAAGTTGGCCAAATATCAAAACATTTAGGTTCATATTGAAGCCACATTCTAACCGTTTTCGAATATAATATTATAGGAAGATTCACAACTCACCATGGGTGCGTATTCTGCAGAAAGTTCGATTTTATACTGTTTTTGCCACCCCTTTGGCATCACGCCATAAATCAAAGGCTAACATCTCAACATATGTGGGAACGAGATAGCATATCACCGCTTCTTTTCATACATCTTTATCTTACTGCTGACAGCGGGCACACATTAATTTGAGCCCAGGACATGAGTTCATTGTCATTCACTTTTACTCGGTATAGGGATGCCAAAGGCTCGGTTTTTGCCGCACCCCAGAGCGATTGGCCCTGACACAAGTAAAAGAGATTTTTGAGGCTGTTCGCACCTACGCGAACTCTCATATGAAATTGTCAATTTATGTGTGAAAACAAAAGCAAAAATATTTCCCTCCTTCACTTTCGCAAGTAAAAACCAAACCAATAACAACAGAGTCGTCAGGGCCAATGAGAACGGTAACGCAATGCTCAGTTGGTCGCCGAGCAATTTATTTCATTTTTCTTGCGTGCGCGGATGCTCTGTCAAATTAGGAGCATTTTTTCGCAGCGGGGGATCTACCTGTCAAACATCGTGTAACCAACATATTCGGCAACATGGCGTTTGTTTTGGTTTTTGTTCTTTTTGGTCATGAAATTGATCGATGTGGAATATAATAGAATTGGAACGTTGTTTTATCAAAACTCGAGAAACCGCGGAAAACTTTCATGAATGTGTTGTGTAGTGATTTTCCCCCATTGTTGCTCATAGTTAAAAACATCATGGACCAACAAACGTCATGGATCAGAGTTGATCTGCGATAACGCACACATATATGAATTTTGACAGCAGTGAATCCCCTCTGTTTTTTCGTCAGAGAAACTATTACTCTGCGCTCTCTCTACAGCAGATGCCCGTGTGATGCACATTAGCAATGGGCGATCTTTGAAAAAAAATCGATTCTCCTGCATCGATTAATCAAAATCAATAAAATCGATTCATGAGAAAATCGAGTTGGGAAAATCGATTCAACAAAAAATCGATTTTTGTTCGGTATAAGCTTTTTACGACTTTTTTTGGCTATATTTATGGAGATTTTGTTTTGTTTGCGTTTTCTGGTTCATCAATCATGTTCAACGAGTTTTCGTTCACAACATCTACTAACGATACGGCTTTTTTAGTTTATTGCCATCTTCTTTTACCACGTGTACTCTTTTGGCGGTTTTTTTTTTCTACTAAGAGTTTTCGTTGTCGCTCATCCCATAGACCGTTTCACGAGACGTTTGTGAACTTGATTCATGAACGAAATTTTGACAGAAAGTTTGGAACCGCTGACATAATGCACGTGAAAGCATCATCAAAATCAGCAGGATCCGTGACACCTGTCAGTTCGTGAAATGGTCTATTGTTTCGGATGCACTAAGAGCAATCCAAACCTGTATAATTGGGTTGTTTAGCTATTCACGGATTTCCGATTTTTATATATCATCCAAAAGAGTGTAACTTTCTAAGTAAAACGTGATTTTTTAAAAATTTGTATCATTTTCCTTCGGTTTTTGAGAAAAAAACAAATATTCGCTCTAAATCGCTACAATGGCAGTTGGTAGTTGGGCGATCTGTCATTGTAGCGGTTTCGAGTGAATTTCAAGCAGTTTCAAATTGTGATTTAGAAAGCAAAGGATAATGATATAATTTTTTTTAAATCACGTTTTACTTAGAAAATTCAGATCTTTCAGATGATAGAAAAAACTGATATGGCTGAACAACCCAATTCATAAAAAAATCGGAACATCCGCAGCACAAACTCAAATAAACAAAAATGGCGAGCGCGACACCATGCAGAACAGAATGCAGCACGGCATATACACGAACATTTAATTCAACTTTTGCAATATTTGAGTTAACGAGTACCCCGCTACTCATAGTTGAAAAATAAGCGCATATGCCTTTTCTACGGAAATCAAAAAATTGGTGCTTGATAGTAAACACCCACAACGATAGTAAACAACGTCCCTACGGAAGCCAATTTTCAAAAAGTGCACTTACAGAGGTAGCAAATATGAAATAATGTTGGCTATTATCCAAAATGGTAAATTCAATATCCAATGTAATGCAAAATTTCAGCTCAATCGGAATTCAGGAGTATTTGGTCTAAATTTCACTTTCTCGACTTCTGAAGAAAAGCACAGTTTGTAATAGTTTTTTTTTGTGCCAAATGTCTTATGCCTTGTTCATACTATAGCAGATAGCACGTGATATCGCGTATCTTGAAACATACATACATCTAGTTTTCACGGAAAATTGGAGTATGGGATTTGAAATCAAGATGAGCAATATTACATCATGTGAACGGGTTATTAGAAATGTATAAAACGTCGAGGTCGGGTGTTATCCAAAAAATCGAAATTTTGCTAACTGTTCGTGAGGGCGTAACATTGAACACTACTTCTAAATAAAACTGTCAAAGTCCATTGCCACCCCAATATACACCAATCAGTTAGTAATGAATGTATACAATATATGTCAAACTTTCGAGGTGGTCTTGTGGTCGGTAATTTATATTCAGTACGAGGTGCAAACTTGTCTCGTCGTTCTTTTCATCCTCGCTAGGAATGGGTGAACGGCTCACGAGCCGTTCATATGAACCGGTTCTTAGAAAAAGCGAAAGAACGAACAGCTCACGGAAAAGAACCACGGTTTTTTGGGCGCAGCAAAACTGTTTGGTTCGCGTGAACCCGAAGTTTACCGAGACTACACAAACTGTCAACGCTCGTGAATCATTGTGAACCATGAGTCAGTTCATAGCCGCTCTTGCAAAAGAGCCGTTTCACCAACCCCTAATCCTTGATATATTTCACAACGCATGCGTATTAGCCAAATTTCATACGGGTTTGTCTATTGATGTCGCGTTTACAAAGGCAAAAAAATGGTTACTGCGTTAAAAATACTGGAGGGACTTAATTTGGCTGCGGATTGTACTTTTTCAGCTCGACGACAAGGTTATCCAGCTTTCCTGACCTACAGAAAACGTCAAAATGGGCAGCGTGCCCTATCCGCCATTACCGTTCGTAGAAAGCTGGATATTCTGGAACCTTGTGGGGGTGGTGACATACTCATGAAAAAAGTTGTCATGGACGTAGACAATTGTTTGAACCAACATAAGCATTTGAAATGCGTTTTCCTCGGTTTCATGTCTATTGAACTTTAGCCCATTCTTCAACTATGGTCATCCCGGTAAAAATTGACACATTTTTCAGATCAGTGTCCGAGTTCCGAGCACACACTTCTTCGGAGAGAAGAAAAAAATTTTGTATACTATCAATTAAGAAATTTTCTTCTCTTCGAAAAAAGGTGTTCTCGGAATTCGGCCGCAGATTACGTTAGCAACAATAAATGCAATCACTATTGTCTTCAATTCGTTTTGCACACATTTATTTTTCAGGCGAAAAAAACGATCTTGCCATCCAAAGGATCGATTCAGTAGAAAATCGCGCGCAGAGAAATCGATTCAAAAAATCGATAAATCAGCCCGAAAAGATCGATTTTGCAAAAATTGGATCGATTTTGCCCATTGCTAATGCACATTGAATGTAAGCTCACAGTTGTTAAGAGGGAAGAAAACTCTTTCTCTTTAAGATGAAGATGAGCAAAACAAAGCCTGTTCAGCACTGGGGCACGGTTGTACTTATCCTACAACATGCAAAATGTGCCAAAAACAATATCGATAACGAATTCTCTCGACTAATCTAGTTGATCGAGACTGCTATTAGCCCTCCAGGTTAGCAAGCGATATGAAAAAAATAGTTTTATATATAAAATTTAGTTCACTGATCAAAACGCTGAATACATACTATCAATACGAAAGAAAGAGAAGAAAAAAGAAGGATCTTTCATTAAGGGGAAGGATAAATACTTATCATCAACAATATGCGCAACAGTAACAGATCCGTGTATATAACGCGATATATACTTTATAGTATACTTACTACATGCATTTTCAGATGCATTTTGCCATAATTTCGCTTATCTTGATAACCAAGACTAAGGATAATACGAGATACGCGAAGGAAACATGCATACGCGTGGTCGTGGGCTTACGAACACTGTTGCCAACTGTACAGATTTATCTGGAAATGTACAGATTTTCTCGGTTTTTCCGGTACAGATTCTGTACCGTACAGATTACAGATTTCGAGAAAAAGTACAGATAAGTACTGATTTTTTAAATGGCTAGAAAAGATTAGACAAAACTTTTTGACCGAATCTGCAACGATACAATGAATGCGATCTTGCAATTCACGCACTTAGAATTTACTGCCAAATCTCAGTAATTTGCTGCCGAGAATGGCACCATTCGGTTAAAAACGGCAGCTGTTACATTTTTTAAATATATATTTGGTAAATCTCGATTTAACCAAACTGAAATGTTGGCACAAAATATCCGAAATATCGGTAGTGTTGTTGAATTATGGGTTTCATTGTTTTTTGGCTAAATTTTCAGGAGGTTGAATCGCAATGGCTTGGTAATATGCATTACCGAGCCCCAATCTTAAGTGTGCAAAAGTTTTATTGACAATCGAGCTAGTAGTTTGGTTGATATGGTTGATATTGATATTAACTGGTTGATATTAACGTTGTTGATATTAACTGAGTCGGCGCAGTGGTACAGATTTTGGTACAGACTTTTCCGGGAAATAGTACAGATGAAAAAGATTTTTGCAGCTGAAAATGTGGTAACACTGCTTACGAATGCGTTACAAAGGCAAAAGCGTTAAAATATCTGCGAAGCTTTACATATCTATTATTGCAACAACTATTCGTAGTTCTATATCAAAGCGCCGTTTGTGCACTTAGACCCTATTCATTCTCAGTGAGGCTGTGAAGCATGTTTTAAATTTCAAAAATTATATTATTTTTTAAGTTTTTTTTTATCAATATTCGATTTATTCTCATATTCGACTTATTTAGCATAAATCAGCATGGTTCCGAGGTTTGCTTAACGCTAGGTTTAAATGTGTGGCACAATTTTGTACGAATCACGTGTTGGGAATAATATGCAAAGAAATTGGTTACTATGGGGCAAATTTCTTGGCATACATATCCCGGTTGAGAACTAGGCTAAAAATGTATCAGCAATGTTACTAATTCTCTTACTGTACATTGTCTTCAGCCGCCCACTGCGTACGTTTACCCGGCGGAGTCATTGACAGTCAACATCTCTCGATACAGGTCGGACGTAATCGACTTCACGTGGCCGACGACCGCGCTCAAGAGCATGCAGCGGATCACATCCTGGTTCACAGAGGGTTTTATGCTGATTCGGTCGAACATGATATAGCGCTCATCAAACTGGCCACTGACATCAAATTCACGGATTACGTTCAACCAGTCTGCTTGTGGGACAAGGGGGACGACCGGTTACTGATTCGAGACCAGGTGGGAACGGTGGTTGGATTCGGCGCAACCGGGAAGTTAAATTTCTCCGAGATTCTAAACGAAGCGGAACTGCCAGTCGTGGACAATCAAGTCTGCATCGACAGTAATAGTGATGCATTCAGGCAAGCTCTGACCAGCAACATGTACTGCGCTGGTAGACGTGATGGAGTAAATGCCTGTAACGGAGACAGTGGAGGTGGAATGTTTTTCTTGTATGGCGATCGCTACTTTGTTCGGGGAATAGTATCGTTTTCACCAAAAATCGAACTTACGGGCCGTTGCGACCCGTTCGAATATGTGGCCTTCACGGATGTTGCACGGTATATCGACTGGATTGTCCAACAGTTAAACTCGTCTTTCGTCGAAGCTCCTGCCCGTTCCGACGTACATCCTAAGCTTACACTTCTCAGTCAAGACATCTGCGGTCTCAATCCGTACCCTTTCGACAAAGAAGCTAACAAACCTATATTCTTGACCTACCCTTGGGTTGGACTAATAGAATATTCTCAACAGGGAGTTCGAGAGCGAAAAACTTTTTGTCATGCAATCTTAATCAGCGAGCGCTACCTGGTCACAGCTGCCCAATGCGTGTATAACACACAAAAATATAAGCCTGTAGCAATTAGACTCGGCGAATACGACACTTCTACTAGTCAGGATTGTGATGAACTAGATGGTCAGTCAACGTGTGCACCTGCGACTCAAACTCTCAACATCGAAACCGTTACCGTTCATCATCAATACAACAAACCACGTTTCGCAAATGATATTGCTCTGATCCGACTTCGTCAATCAGCCGATATTTCTCAGGAAAATGTTAAACCCATCTGTCTGCCTCTATCAAAAACGTTGCGCAGTTTTAAGCCGCAAAACTACACTCGAGTGGGCTGGAAGGGTAGCGCTACACAACCACGCGTCCAGCGGGCTGAGGTAGCCGTTGTCGAGTCCGTCACCTGTCAGCGACTCTACAACGAAAATCGAATTCCGCTGGAAAAAACATTCCGGCAGATTTGTGTCGATCGTGACGCGACAGCAGCAGGTACGAGCTGCGTATTCGATATTCCAGCGGCCCCTTTACAAGCGGTTCAAACCGTCGACAACAGTCCACGTTATGTGCTGCATGGATTGCTGTCATTCGGACCCAACAAGTGCCAACTGAATTTTCCGGATGTATATACCAACATCGGCACCTATCTGGCATGGATTTTGGATAATGTTCAGTCGTAGGGAATATGCGTTTTTTAGAGATTATATATTTTGTCGATACGAGATTACACCGTTAATGTTAGGAAAACTAATACTGATTAGAAATAAATACACCTTGTTTTATGAATAGTAGTTTGCTTTCTGCTCTTTAAATTAAAAAATATCTTTTCTGAGGAATACGCGAGAGACTATCTTGACCCTGGTAAAATAGATGGTGATCAATTAGGTTGACATATTTTAATGTACAAACATGCTGTTTATGTATAGATTTTCAACAGTGCGCTATTTTTCTTTGAATATCCAAAATTTGATTGCAAAGCGAAGATAACCTTTAGCCAGCTAAGTGGAATCGCTCATCCCAATACCGAGAATATACATATGGGTTTCAAAATAAATCAAGCAGAATTAAAAAAGTACCTATTTCAGGTACTTTACCGAAGAATTAAATCGTAATCCTGATATCAACCAAATCTCTTAATGTTGATTTTTGAATTTGTTTATATGACGACTGAAACGGTTAGTTTGATGGGTTTATCGGCTTAATCAGTCCGTGTATACCAGCAAAAACGATTTGTTTTTTCTTATTCCGACAGTCACCGTCACCGAAACTGTCGGAATAAGAAAAAACAAATCGTTTTTGCTAGTATACACGGACTGATTAAGCCGATAAACCCATCAAAGTTGATTTTTGAATAAATGAAAAAAGAACTACCAAAAATTGCCACCAGTGCAAGACGTCTCATCAGTCATTATAAGTCTAATGTCTTTTGTTTTTTACACTCATATATATGGCCACTGGTACGATTAGTTCGGCCTGACCGCCAGACTTCCCTCTCCTCTTAAACCTAATTCTCTTTACCAACTCACTTACTCTTGATCACCATCAGTTTTTTCGATTTTCGCTTACTGTGCATTTTGGCCACGTGTCGGTTAAGTGTGTAACCGCGCAGAAACCGCAGTCCGCAGTATTCACACGCAGTTACTGTCAGTCCGGGTGCCAGCTCTCCGTGAACCTCGTACATGTGCCGCTTTAGATTGTACGACTTGGTGAACCGCATTTGACACGGGTCGCACGCCAGTGAGCAACGCGTGCCACGATCCCACGCGTGCACATTGTCCATGTGCTGCTCATAGTCGTAATGGGTTGCGAAACTTTCCTGGCAAAGCTCACAGTCAGGCGGCGGCTTGTTGGGATCGAGTTTTCCTTTTCGGAAGGCTGCTCGCTGAGGACGCAGTTCTACGCCTGTTGACTCAGACGATTCCGCTGGTTCTGAGCTGACACTTCCGTTCAGTGAAATCTGATTAACATGGACCGATATAGAAAGATTGCTCGTCTGTGAATAAAGTGAGATCTCAGCCGGTGACTGGAAAGTACTATTTGCTACGAGACTAGATTGAAGCACTGCTTCCGTTGATTGTGGTTCTACGCCTGCCACATCTTCATCATCTTCTTGTTCTTCTTTACAGTCATCTATCACAATGGTTGGCGGTTCGGGAGTTTCTTCCTCTTTAATTTGAACAATTGCCTGCTGGTTTGCTAGCAACTGCTGAGCTGCCATCCGTCGCTCTTCTTCCAACCGTTCTTTGTCCAGAACACGCCGTGTTCTTATCATAACATCCTGCCGTAGGCATTCCTCTCGAAATCTACAAAACAGATCCAACATCTGGAGACATTTGTCGCAGATGACCGCACACGAGTCCTGAGTTCGTGTTAACGTAACCGAGGTTAGCACGTCGATCATTCTGACCAGTTCATCTTTCGGGTCATCGTCCCCCGGAGGAAACAACGGGTGTATCACCACCCCCTCCGCGGCACACAGTCTACAGAAGTATTCCAAAGTGCTGTGGTTTAGAAGACAAAAACAAAGTTTTGTGATTAAATTGATTTCGTTATCGTCAAACCATTCGCACTCACAATTCATCTTGTTCCATAGTTCTAGCACGCAATTTTCAGCTAGTTAGGGCAGATTCCGATAGATATTGTTTAACAAATTTAAAGACCTTTTCCTTTTGGCCCGCTTTTATTGTGGAGAGCGAGACTTGAGCAACGGGAGCCGTCGTTGTTTACAAGCGAATGAATTGGTTGACAGCTGATTGCGAAACTTGTCTTATTATCCAACGCAGGGCTGAAACTCGCGTGAGTTTAACCTCAAAAACATCATTTTACCAACCAGTGGCGAATAGAAGAACTATCAACGGTGTCATTTAGGGAACATTCGTATATTACATAACGTCGGGGTATTCAGCGAAGTGTTAAACTGCGCATGCAGTGCACTGGCAAACCATGCAAACTTGTGTTACGCGGGGGAGGTATAAGGGTTAGGAGATATTGAAAAATACCAAATTACGCGTTACGTACCATACGAACAAGCTCTGACAGCATTGACAAAAATGATACTGAAAAAACTTATCTGTCAGGTCAAATGTACTCTTAATTTTCTTCATCTGAAATTCAGTAGCATTTATTGAAACAAAACAAATTCCATAAGCATGAAACAGTTATACCACACACGTAAGACATACGTAACACTGGTGTTTTCTCTGGTATACGTTGCCCCATAGTACTCCGTACCTTGTCCTATCCAACTACTCGACAAATAATAAACAAAATGAATTTTATTTTTCGCGGCTTTATCGAGGCCCAAAGAAAATCTCATAAGGAACTGTCAAAAAGTTATTTACGAAATCAATGCAGCATTTTTCGAGTGGGAACGAGACAAATTCAGGGCTGCGCAGGTACACTGTCTTCAAAAACAACTCAAACAGTGATTTTGTTCAGAGTGTGATACCATTCGAGTAGTTCATTTTGTACCAACTTTTTTGGAAGATTTCTTCCTGAGTGTTACGTATGTCTAATGTATGTAGTATAACCACATACCTGCGCAGGCATTTGTCTCGTTCCTACTCGAAAAATGCTGCATTGGTTTTATAAATAACCTTTTTGACAGTTCCTTATGGGAGTTTGTTTGGGGCTCGATAAAGGCGAGTAAAATAAAATTCATTTTGTTCATTATTTGTCGAGCAGTTAGACAGGACGAGGTACGGAGTACTATGGGGCAACGTGTACCAGAAAAAAACGCCAGTGTTAGGGGCCATCTACATACCACGTGGACAGCTTTGGGGGGGGGGGGGGGGGGGTGGCTAATGTCCACGGTCCATACAATTTTTTTTGAGGGGGGGGGGGGCAAAATCGTTAAAAATTTGTCCACGTGGTATGTGGATGATCCCTTACGTATGTCTTATGTATGTGCTATAACCGTAGTAGGTAACATCTCAAGAAAAAAACCAACAAACAAAAATGTGCGAGAGTAAGAGGAAGAGGAAAGATCAAAAATACTGTTCGCCATTCTCCACAAATAATTTTGTTGATTTACAGCTTATTAAGCTGTTATTAAGAGGATAGCTATATAAGCCATTATTCAACAAAATTGTTTGTTGGGTTAACATCCTTATATCGAGTAATAGCACATACATAAGACATACGTAACACTTCCTGATCTTCCAAAAGAGTTGGTACAAAATGAACTACTCGAAAGTACCAACCTCTGTAACCAACACCAACATCACCAACCAACACCAGTTTGAACTGCTCGACGAAAATGAAGGGAATGAATTTTCTTCATCGCGGCTCCACTCGAGCCCATAACAAAATCCCTTAAGAAACTGTCAAAAAGTTGTTTACAAAATCAATGCTGCATTTTTCGAGTGGAAACGAGACAAATGCAGGGCTGCGCAGGTACACAACCTACTAAACTACTCAAACAGAGTTTTTTTTACAGAGGTTGGTACTTTCGAGCAGATCATTTTGTACCAACTTTTTTGGAAGCTTTCTTCCTGAGTGTTACGTATGTCTTATGTATGTGGTAATAGTGTCATGACCTGAGCTCAGATTCAGCACTGCAACAAGCATACAATGTGCCCGCTGTCAGCTGTCAGATAAAGGTGTATGAAAAGTGGCGGAGATACGCTATCTCGTTTACATATACGTTGAGATGTTTGCCCTTGAAACATGGCGCGATGCCATTGGGCTGGGTTGAACCGGGAAAATACTGCGTTCGGGTTCAACAGAAAAAAGTTCAGGTTAGGGTCGAGTATTCTCAGTTTTTGAGTTACAAGTTTCGAGCGTGTAGGACAAAAGCGTTAATTTGTATAGTTAGCCTCGTTTAGAGTGCATTCGGTTTAGTTGTCAAATTGTACAAAAAAACTGATAAGAGAGCAAAACAACAATAACGGAGGGTTATTGCGAGTTTTTTATTCAAGATGGAGTCGTTCTTTGAGTGGTAAAGACGTGCTTTTGATTCGTGAGTGGAAAAAAGCTTATTTTTTAAGGTGAAAAAGAAATTATAAGTGGAAGAATAGTACAGTATTTAACGGACAAAGATGTTCGGATTAGTGAGCTCAAAAATAAAAATATTTTCATGCGTGGCGATAGACGCCATTTAGCCGAAGAGGGAAAATAAGAAAGGAGAAAAGTGCTTAAGAAGGATGGACGGTGATGAAGATCCCCCGGGAGGGGACAAACAAGGCGCAACTGCGTTGGAATTCAAACAGCAGGAAACGAGAAAAGAACCAACAAACCATAAATACACACACATCGATGAAGGACCGTATCAGTTGCTTTTTGAGCATAAAGATCGAAAGCAAGATATTAAAATAAACAAATTCTCTCTTGGCAATACCTTACGCAAAATAGAGCAAATAAAGAGGTTTATAGTTGATATGAAATACAACGGTCGATACACAATTATGGTCATGATGAGCAGTTAACAAAAAGCGAACGAGTTAATGGAAATCATCAACAACACCAGCAACATGTACAAATGCCATGTACCGCGACGGTTAATTAGCATTTCAGGCATTATTGCAGGAATACCAGCGGATATTCCACCAGACGAAATTAAAAACGATATGGTATGTGATGTCCCTGTGCTAGGGGTATACCGGTTGCACCGATATGAAGGAAACGTCAAAATCCCAATCAACCGAATAAGTGTGGTGTTCAGAGCAAAAGCCTTACCAGATGAGGTAAAAATTTCTTGTTGCTTAAGCAAAGTGAAACCTTTCATACAGAAACCAGTCTTCTGTCATAACTGTATAAGCTATAGCCACGCAACTGAAAAATGTAGAGGAAGCCAAAGATGTACTGTGTGCACGGAAAGACATGGAAATGAAAATCAAACAGAAATTTGCACACGACCAATATACTGTCTTCATTGTAAAAAAGGCGAACATTGCACCGGGAGCGATCAATTAAAAAAATAATGGCAGTTCAAAATCTTACATATACCGAAGCTAACGAAATATGCCCAGTGAGAGTAGCTAATCGCTTTGAGCTATTAAATATGAATATGGATTTTCCGGAAATCAAGGATAGCTATGCAGAACAATTGGCGCAGCGGGCTCATGAACCGCTGAGTGTACAGTGGAAAAAAACAAATGAAACCAGACAACAAGTCCTTGCAGCAATCAAAACTTATCCAGAAACGAAAAAGAGTATCGGGAAAGGAATAAAACGCAGCAAAAATGAGCAGAGTATACCGAGTTCAAGCGCTGCGAATGGTGGTTATATGAATTCCTGGAAAGAAAAGGCTGAGACAGAAAAAAATGGAACAGCGCTAAACAACATGGCGAAAGTAACAGAGAAAGAAAAATGGGAAGGAATTCTCAGAGAAAATGAAAATAAAATGAGAGAAGCAGAGATAAGAAGAACGAAGGAGAAAATAATAAGTATCTACTCTGAATTGTTGAATGAGACAGATTTTAGTGAAAAACAAATAAGAAAAATACAAATGTGTTTGAAGCAGCACATTGATTTAAGTGACGTAATTATATAATTATACAATCTTTTATCAAAAAAAAAGGAAAAAGAATAATCAAGTAAAATAACAGCAGAAATGGGTGATGAAATAAATATCTTACAGTGCAACATTCAAAGCGTATATAAACAGAAAGAAGAATTACAAAGAGTTCTGATTGGTGAAGATTATTCGATCGCGATTTTATCAGAATCGTGGACACAAGAAGTCTACGAAAATATAAAACGGTACAAGGTTACGAGATATCACGAAGCTCTACACTCCAGTGCAGACGGATATGGTGGCGCTGCCATCTACATTAAAAATTCGTTGAATTTTAAAAGAATAGACTTGCCGAATCTATCAAGAAACACGCAAGCTGTTTCAGTGTATCTAACTACTGCCAACATTGTGTTGGTTTCAGTGTACATTAGTCCTTCATGCCTTATAAATGAATTTGAGGAAGACATATCTATTATTCTGGATACCCTGAAGCACCACAAAAGAGTGCTTATCGGCGGAGATTGGAACTGTCATCATGCCGAGTGGGGTGATGAACAGTGTGACAGAAAAGGATGTATCCTGGTGGATCTAATAAACAGCTACAACTTCCTGATTCTCAACGACGGGTCGTGCACTTACATCCCAGTTCACTTGAGCAGAAGAACTACCGCAATAGACATATCTTTGTGCTCACCAGAGTTATACGGAAATGTACAATGGAACGTTCTTAATTTCGGAATAGGAAGCCAGCATTTGGGAATTCAAATGAAACTAGAGGAAACATCCATGCAACGAACTCGACTCTGGATCTACAGTAAGAAACAAGTCAACGAACACTTGGCAAAGCTGGAGGAGACACAGGTTGGGAACCTAAGTGAACTCATATCACAAGTCAGGAGAGCCTGTAAAGAAAGCAGAAAACGTGACAACCATACCCCGAAATATTGGTGGTCTACTGAGGTAGAAGAGGCCTGGAAAAAGAAATGCGAAGCAAGAGCTAAGTTTAATAGAGTGTCTAGCATCGAAAACTTAATACATTTCAAAAAAGAATCTGCGATTTTTCTACGTCTGAAGAAGAAAGAAAAAGAACGAAAACTAGAGGAGTTCGTACATCAAATTAATTCACACACTAGCTCACACGAGTTGTGGCAATCAGCGTTGTTAAACTCGCTCGCAAAAAGCATGCGATACTCCAAGTGGCGTTCTCGCCGCTACCAAAATCTCATACTAGAGATACTCCTGTCGTACTGTTTCTCGTTCTCTTTTACTTTTTTCTTTTCACACTACCGAGCGTTGATGCTTGCGAGTTTTCTCACACACACTCTCGCTCGTGTACTTTCCCACTCGCGAGTACCTCCCTTTCTCGCGAGCACAACCAGCGGAGGTGATTGTTAAGTCCGTCAAGACGCATTATGACGATACGGAGTGACAAGGCACGACGAAGCGGGGTGGCAAAAAGAATATTTCGACGAGTAGGCAGGGATGCCACATATACAGATTTATCAGTACTTATACAGATTTTTTGTGTATTTTTCATACCGATATCTGTATATACAAATTACAGATTTTCTAGAAATAGTACAGAACTATACAGTTTTTTTTTGGTTTTCATGAAGTCGCGAGATTAATTTTTCGATATAGTTGAAAATCGAAAATGAACTCAAATGCTATTGAGCGTGTGGGAGTTTTCATTATATTTATATGTTACGCGTAAACGTGTGCGTATATGAGTCAATGAACAAACTATGTTGCGTTTTTTTCTTCTAAGGGATATGTTGAGTAAATATGCAGATTTTTATATAGATTGAAATATCACCAAGGAGATTTCCTGAGATTCGAAATACAGATAAAAATGTGGCATCACTGCGAGTAGGTATTCCGATACCCTACACGTTCAAGCATGCGATTCTATATAGATTCATCACCCCACTTTCGGCTGTCGGTGCACGATGCAAAACTGCTTGGCATCAGTTCAGCGATTGACAAACCGCATGCGTGAGTCGGTGAACGAAGCATTTTCGTTTTCGGGCACATTTTTTCAAGCACTCCTAGTCAAGTACTCTTATTCGAGTACTCGCGTACTCGGCGTGAGTAAAAAGATAGAAGAGAATTTGCGAGCGGTTGTATGCTGGCTGCTGCTCTGGCAAGTGCGTGAATAATAAAGAGTGTCTCGAAGGTGTGTGTGCGAACGACTGGAGAAGCGTAGCACACATCTGATTCTCAAGCAGAAAGGAGTGGATATGTTATGCTTCTCGCTCGTTTAGCAACGCTGGTGGCAATTAGTAGGGAGACTTACTGGCAAAAGATTCAACAAAAAGGCGAATAATGTACTGTTAGATGATGTAGAAATGGCCGAGAGTTTTTTGGACACACACTTTGGACCAAGTACTGTAACCAATGAAACGACATCTGAAAGAATGCTTGCAGGATATGAGATTTTGGACAAAGACAAATGGATTGAGATAATAGCTTCAAAAAAACGTAGATCAGCACCAGGGCATGACAGAATTAGTTACGAGATGCTCCGACAGCTAAAACCGGCCGTGGTCAACAACTTACTAGTCGATCTAAACAATCAATGGATGCGAGGCTTTTCGGACGAACAACTTAAATACATAAAAGTGGTAGCAATACCAAAAGCAGGAAAAGATCAGACGCAAATAGCAGGAAAACGACCTATATCACTGGTACCAACATGTACAAAAGTGGTAAACACAGCGGTACTCAAGAAACTAAAAAAAAACACCTAGAGAACGACAGAATTCTCCCAGAAAAGTCGTTCGGATTTAGGTCAGGGTTGTCCACCAATACATGTGTCTCATATTTAGTGAACAAGATCAAAACTAACAAGAGAGAAGGAAAGCTAACCGCATCTATATTTATAGATTTAAGTAACGCCTTCAGCAATGTAAAAGTACCGATTTTGGAAAACATAATGAAGAATAAAAACGTACCGCCGGAAATAATTGCTTGGATAGGAGCATTTTTAAAAAATCGCACGGTGATTTTCGAAATGAATGACAGAACACTAACAAGAACAGTAAGCACCGGGCTACCACAAGTGGATGTAATGTCTCCAACTCATTTTAAAATCTACACCCTTGAACTACACGATATACAAATAGATGGGGTAGAACTAGTCCAGTTCGCCGATGATTTCGGTGTTATTGTGACGGGCAAAAACCTAGAAGAACTCAAAGAGAAAGGGCAAACATTTTTAGAAGAGTTTGAGAATAAGGCAGAACAACTAGGACTGCAAATCAACCCGCTCAAAACTAAGTCTCTGCTATTCCAGCTGAGTGATAAACTTCTGGAATTTACCATTGGAGGAGTTTTGATAGAAACGGTAAGATCGCATAAATACCTTGGAGTCACAATGGATAGAACTTTATCCTTTGGTGGGCACATCAGGGAACTGAGAGGCAAACTTAACGATCGGCTGAATATGATTAAAGTGATAAGCGGACTCAAAAGCGGAGGTCACCCGCAGACAATGTTAAGCATACACAAGGCTCTAATACGAGGTACCATCGAATATGGTTCAACTATTCACAATAATGCTTCTAAAACGAATCAGAACATTCTAACAGTAATAAATAACCAAAGCCTGAGGAAGGCGACAGGTTGTACCAAAACAACACCACTTAATACCTTGTTGGCAATTGCTGGTCTAGAGCCATTGTCTATAAGACAGGAGTTCATAACTGGCAAAGAAATTGCACGGAATATAGCACAACAAACGGCGGTTGGGAAACAGCTGACCAAAGTTTACAGCAACTGCACAGAAGAATCTAAATATTCGTATATGGATTCGTTTTTTTAGAAATCACTTCCAATTATTTGATAATATCGAGCCTATTTTCAAAAATTGTAATACGAAACTCAACGTTCAAATCAACAGTTCACTGGATGGGTTGCTAACATCCAAAGAAAACACGCCCAAGGTGAAAATGAAACAGCTTGTTTTGTTTGCTATCAACCATACGTATAAAGGCAAAGGACGAATATATACGGACGCCTCCAAAAAGACACTAACTGTGGAATAGGGATATATGTGCAAAGCACGGGAAAAAGGTACTCCTTTCACTTAGCCAACGAAGTAAGCATTACCGGAGCGGAAATAATAGCTATCAGAACAGCATTGAATGTGGTTCAAGAGGAGCTGTTGGAAGACCAAGCCATTTTCACAGACTCAAAATCGGCCTGCGAGATACTAAATGACGCCAAAGAACACTCGGAAAGAGAGCAAATACTTAACGACATACTAAAGCTAGCAGCACACTGGAGGGTATCCTTTCAGTGGATACCAAGCCATGTGGGTGAAAAAGGTAACGAAGTAGCAGATGCTCTGGCTAACATCGGGTTGGACAGAAAAAATTGCGAAGAAATAGAAAACATGATTTCATATAAGGATGCGTAGGTACTGGATTTTAAAAAATCGAAAACTGCTACAAGCAAATAAGTGGTATAAAGATTACGCGGTAGATAAAGGAAAAACCTTCTATAAAATTCAAAGTGAATTCTTAGAAAAACCATGGTTCACCAATCTGGAGCTTAACGAACAACAAGTTAGACAGCTGAATCGACTCATGGCTGGCCACGACTGGTCAAAATTCTGGTTATCAAAAATGAAATTGGTAGAGTGCCCGAATTGCGACCTATGCGGTGAAGTAGAGATCGCAGAACATCTAATTTTCAGATGCAAAAAATATGAGAGCATACGAAACAAGTACGAAGTTGCCAAAAAATACTCCAACCTAGTAGAATTATTTAAATCTAAACAACTAGAAGAATACAAAAAGATCTGTGCATTTATTAAAGAAACAAAGTTAGACATATGAAAAGCTGCAAAAATAGTTACGTGTTATACCAACGACCCACAAAAGTGATAACAGGGCATATAGTCGCTGCAACTGGCCCTCCACCATCGAGCTGACAGTGACGGCTTAGGCTCGAAAACAGAAGAAAGAAAGAAAGAGAGAGTTTTTTATTTTAATAAATGTACAATGCTTAGAAACGCTTCAATTTCATCGGTTCTCAATGAAGAAATATCTCTAGAAGGACTCGAAGGCACAACATTAGACAGTGAGTATTAACTTTATCTTGAAAAACCATTTGCCTTAAATCTTTACTTTCTCTCCTGAATAGCATTATGGAACCATCTTGCGATTCGTTTGAAAATAAAACTACCTTTGCCGCAGAAATTGCGCGATTCAGTCTGGTCATTAATAGTACAGAGCCGGGAAAACAACTTCTACGTTTTACCGGAGCCTCGCAAACCGTTCGTTTACTTTGACCGAATGCAGCATATTGATCCAGCGACGGGCGTCTTGAAAGAACCTAAAGAATACCCGGGTCATAGATTCAAATACAATCCCGTCGTTGAGGAGAATGGTGTACGCGGGTCATGCGAGTGCCACGCCACACGAACAGTGATATACAGGGAAGAGTTGAAGAGTATGACTCTATTTGAAGTAGAACAGAAGTATATCGTTTTCGCATTTATAAAGCGTACAGCGTTTATATCCTTTTGTTTTGAATTTCAGATGGCTATATCAATTTGTAATAGTTGCTTCCCAAAAAATGCGAGAATCGTTCATATTGGAGCCCAATTTTTCCTTCGAGCTGACTATTATTCAATTTTGCATGTTAGAGTGGATTGCGCGATCACGTTACAATGGTGAGACCTCTCAAGGAAAATATTCATTAGTCGAGTTAACGAAAGATTCCAGTATACTTTATTACAACCGAAAGTTTTTAACTGATTGTAAACTGATTATTCGGCAACCATTGTGTCAGCGAACTGGCGAAACTAGTATACAAGGAATGGTTTATCATTTGCCTCGATACTACAGTGAGATGAAACCTAAAACCTTGGTAATCACCGAGAAGGTTGTTAACATTCTAAAACAACGACCTGGATATATCGCAGATTATGATGAAATAAAACATATAGTTTTGGGACACGCCGAGGCTCGTAAGTGGTTTCGAGGAAATGAATTTATCAAATTTGTGAGAACTGATGAAACCGTACCATATCGAACAATCTATCCTGATGCGGAGCCGCGCGAGTGGACATTGAAAAATAAGAAAGGAGAGGAGAAACAAGTACGCATCATGCGCTTGATCGATCCTAACGCGGATGTGTACGATCTCTGGTACAAAGAAGAAGTTGCGGACGAGGATCAAAAGGATGGGATTTTAAATTCTCAAAAAGCATACATCGATATGCCAGTACTGCAACAAGCATACAATGTGATTGCCAAAACAGGTGAACTCGGTATTTCACAAACTGCGTTAGCCACAGAAATTGGAGTCGATAAACTGAACGCCAGGGCGGTAGTGAAAAATTTAATGCGCTTAAAGGCTATCGAAGGACACGCGATGGACGAAGGGCGTCAGCGAACAACGAAGTAAGTTCAATTTCTTGCAGAACCATATCTGTAGCAGTGAAGATATGATGTGGGTGTAAAAAGCTAATAGTATTTCAGTTTTTATTTTGTTCGGTATGGATCTTTTTAAGTTATAGTGTGTATTTTTTGGGCTCTTAAGCTAGATCAAAAATCATAAAACTGAATCACAGAAGGTTGAAAACACGACAAGCTGGGAATTGTTAGAGTAGAAAAAAAGAGTTAGTGCCTAAATGCTCAAATGCAAAATTTTATTCATCAAACTCTTCTGTTATTTCAATAAAATGAAATCGGGAATAGAACCCTCTGCACTTGCGCAGTAGTAGTGATATTCAGCTAAATATCAAGTTTTAACTTAACTATTCACTAACTTACTGCTGAATAATGTGCCACATTTTTAGCCACGAATTTGGGGCAAGCTTCATCTATTGATTACGTATTTGTAGTTTACAATCCGCTTCGTGATAGCTAGATTAAAAGCATTGAATGCAAACGCATTTTCCTTACACTTTTCACAGTACGCCACCCAGCCAAATTGAAACGCAGTTCTACGTCAAAATTGTATTTTATAAAGATTGGAATTGAATTAAACTGTATTAAAATGCACTTGGTACGATATAGCCGGGGCCGCATTTGGGTGTAAGGAAGTCCGGGACAGATATTTGGGGCCCTCTTCTTAAAACATTTAAAGGTAAAAAAATTGCAAATTGTAAAATGATTCACACTCCGCTGGAAGGTGACGAACAAAAAAGGTCTTCACTCTGCCTTCACCGGAATTTTTTCTGCAATGAACTGTTCCAATGATTTCATAATTTTATGAAAAAGTTGTCGATAAACGATTAAACGGATAAACGATTTCAAAATATGCTATTCTTTAGAAACCGGAAGTCGCCTTCTTGGAATTCAAAAAGCGTCTGGAGTTGATCTTATGCCCTTGGTCATCACCTCGGCTCCCGAAATACCCGTATTGGGCTATTCTACAGTCGAATGCACCTCAGAAACTAACACTAGCAATTTGATAAATGATAAAGGTAAATAATAACTTTTCAGGCCTCCTGGTATTATTAACTCCATTCTTGAAAAATTGGTGCTCGGTTCGGTTTAGTTGTACCCCACAACCAGCACCCCAGTAGTACTAGTTCACTTCGGCGGGTTTCACGTACCAAAAGATCGTGTGTTATAATTCACCTGTCATTGATTGCATCATTGATTCCTTTTGTCCTGGTATTTTATTATACTCGTTGGATCAATACATTCATCTCTTTCCAGATATTTTCTACCAGGCATATCGAAAGGAACAGTTACATTCGATCGAGAAGCAATTCAACTTATGAGCACTCATCTAAATGTGCTGGAACAACAGCAGCAGCAGCAACAACAACAACAACAGCAAGAACAACAACAATTGGAAACATCGTCTACTTCCGGTGTGAGTGCAATGAACAGTAGCAAAGCAGATAGTTCTTTCTCACAAACCGAGATTCCGGAGGACGAATCAGACGACAGAGAAAGCACGAATAACAGTTTGTTCTGGACTTCGACTAGACCGGAGTTACTAGATTCAATCGACGTTGAAATTACCATAAGTAACGAGGTTACATTCCTGAAAAAATCACAAGGAGGTATAGCGGCGATGATGAGTACCAAGCACATAAGTGCAAAAGTGCTCAGGCGATGTAACTATATGCTCGAGTTAGTTAAACAACACCAGGTCATTGAGCCGCGTGTGATTCAGAAGAAGATAAATCAAGACGAAAAAGCTGGAGGATCAAAGGCAGAAGCTTGCCACAAATCAGTGCTGCGTCTCTTGAGCCGATTGGCAGTTGATAAGTTTCTTAAAATAGCTAATGTGAAACTAACAAAAGAGGATAAGGTTTTGAATATTGCGTATGCATGTGATATGGCTGTTGAAAAGGATAATCCAGCACTGCAGGCGAAGATAGAAGCAGCTAAATCAAGATTGATAATGCAAACACCAACACCCCGGATCGCACAGAAGCAGATGCTAGATAATGAACCTCTAGCTACGGGATGCAGTTATGACGGTACACTAGCTAAGTGCTTAAGAATGAAACTGTTCCATGAATTTTTGTATTACGTGATTTACATTCATACACCTGAGAGTGAAGAGATTCCAGTGGAATCTTTAAGTGGTCTAGGTTTTGAGGATATTGGTGAAGGGTACGGAAAAGTTTACAGTCGTGATGAATGGAAAATTTTTATTCCGCCTTTGAGCATGCTTGAAAATCTTGGACCCGGCTGGGCTTTACTGACAGAAATCACAATTCGAATGCCACTTTCAATTTTTTGCAAGATTTGTACGTTCGGTTTCTATACGAAGGATCTTGACTATTATTTAGACCATCCAATACGGCGACACATGTTGATCAAGCAGCTCCCGAAGGTTATTCGCCAGCAGTTATTTAGACAGCGCAAATATATTTTCAACATTTTCGAACTGACCCAAAAGTTATGCTATGCCGGACTTTTGCAATTTGGACCACAAAGAATGAAAGATCGGGATCAAACGTATATTTATTTGAATCGAAACACTGCTCTGCTCGATACGCGAAGCTCAGCAATAGGGTACAACGAAATTGAGGACAAGGAATATCCCATCGTTGGGTTCACTTTTAACACATCGGAAGATTTAAGTAATTATTGGGAAACATTATACAAGATCGCAATGGAAACTCGTCTGAATCGGAGAAGTGTTGCAATTGGAAAAGAAATAGTAGTTCAGCAAATTTCACTCAAGCCAAATATGATAGAGGCATGCCAGCCACGTACTCCTGAGCAAGCATTCGAAATGGACACACAGAAGATTCCACCAGGCGACAATCTCGGAGCAGCGGGAATGGATACAGCCATGTTTATGCATTTGAAGGCAAACTGGAGTAAAGTTATGAACTACGTTCCTGCTGATTCCACACAGGCTGCTAAAGTTAAGCGATTAAAAACAATGAAAAAAATTGTTACAATGAATCGCGAAAAAAATGCTGCCGCCAGGGCGGGAACAAATCGCAAGTTGCTTATAACTGGCCCGAAAGACAAGAAGTTATGTTTAAAGGCCAAAATTACTGTCAAGCCGTTTGCATCGGCCTACCGCAAATATGGAGATAAAAGAAATGCAATCAAAGTGCGTCGAATTGAAGCTCCACGCACCTTTGGAAAGAAAAAGAGAAACATTTACGATGAAATTGATCGTAAAGCGCTGAAATTAATGAAAAAATTACGCGTAGATTGGAATCACCATGAAGATGCAGTGTTACTAGCATGTCGCATCGCTGCAAAATATCTGCATGATGGAGTTGCAATTTGCAATTCGGTTATCAACTCAGTTCTGTACCGAGACATTCTACACTGGTCGGATGAGAGATCCACAAACAAAACATCACGTGCCTGTCAACGAAGAATTAACTATATGGTCAAGCAAAAGCACGGAATTGCCACAACCATAAAAATGTGTGTGGAGGAAGCAAAACTAAATCCGTCAATTGAGCGCCGGTTTGGGGAGAATTTCTTAGTTCACCTTAAGACAATGTACACCTCTAATGAAGAATACAATATGGCACTTAAGGTACATTTCGTGGAACTCGTGTATTTACTAAGGACAACACTAACGAAATTGAACATTGAAAGTATTCGCACTACTTCCGGTACAAACGAACGGTTAATGATTCCAAGTACACTTTCCGAGTTCCAGTTTCGTTTCAATATACTGCAATCACACAATAAAAGCGAAACACTTAATTTTGCGACAAATCCAACAGAGATGGAGAAAATCATTATGTACAAACTGGCAGTACTAATACACAGCACTGTTACTAATCTTAAAGAAAAAAACACATTCAACCTTCAGTTATTCAACATTTACAAGAATTACTCAGAAAAACATTTGTCTCAGGCAATCAAAATGTTACGCGATATTAAAATGATATCATTATCTCGCAAAATCAAATCCTATCAAGGTGTGGACCCAAACGCTTTGCCATGTTGGGATAATCCTTACCACGTATCGGCCACTTATTTATATCAAATCTCCACGAAAATACCATTTGAAATGTTTAATTGTGTCTGTCAGCATTATCTCAAATTATTGGCTAATAGTAACTATGAAGAACCAATAACTTTCAACGATGGCGGAAAAGGGTTGATGCTACTAATAGCTGAACTAGTAACCATGGATATGGTTGAAATTGAGCTAGAAACACCGGCAGATTACGTTCGAATGGATCCAGAAATAAATAGTACTGATCCGGAACTTGTTTCTACCTCGCCAGGTGAACAGTATATAAGCTCTGCCGCAAATTCCACTTCAGAAATGAACATTCCTAAACCAAACTCAGCACAAAACACCAAGTCGATCAATGTTCGCTTCGACGCGAATTGCGACACATTTTTCAATTATGTGATGCATCCGATCGAAATGCTTACGAAAATTTCTACTGAATATTTACACTTTTACTGTTTGCTAAGTAATTGTCATGAACGGGCTCATCAACGGATATTTCAGATCGATGATACTCATAATATCTGTTCGTTACCAGACTGTATTTTGCAAGGAGCAGAACGCAATTTGATTCCAAAGTGTATAGCGATTGCACTAGCTCGGCGCGATGTAATCCATCGGATGAAAATGTCCAAGGTAGGTACTGAAAAGATGCAATGTGAAATTACTTGTTTCGTTATCATTTTCATTTTTTTCAATTGTTACAGGTATCCAGAATCGAACTTCGTCCGAAGCAAGTTAGCCACGAAGACAATATTATTCACTGCTTTACCAAAAGTATCCAGGAATACAGTAAAACACAAGCCAATTGGCAAGCACGTGATTTAGGGCGGATCACCAGTGGGCTGCATAATCCTGTAAACATGGTTAACCTGACTGATGAAATTATTCGGTTCGAGGACGTGCGTGACTTCAATTGGTTAGATCGCTACGAAATTACGCAAATAGAAGACGCTGGCTGTTCCGCGGACATTGATAATGATAACAATGATTCTGCATTCGGGCGAGATCAACAGTCTCGTGAAGATCTGAGGGCCCACAAACTTCACAATTTGTACTTGGTAAATTATTTAAAAATAAATCTGCGGTTAACCTACCCGAGTTGGAATCAGCTACAGCACCGTGTTCAATTTGGTGATTTTGTCATTCCAAGATGTTTCCTGCCGCTAGGATTTGACACACGTCACGATGTTTTGAACAAAATCACAAGCGATGCTCTATGGCCTGCACAGAAAGATTTACAGCCTTTGCTAGAACAAGCTAGTCCCCTTATACATAGTAATTCACGTCTCTCAGAATTGGCATCCTTCATCGAAGCGAAAAAAATAACCGGGGCGACAGTTCCAGAACTAACGGAACGCTTTAGTCATCGTTCCGAAATGATCGAAGACTTGAAAACACTGCTGAATTTTAAATTTCTGCTTCGCACTGGTTACCGACATGTCACTTATGTTCACTGGCAGTATGTGCAACCCTGGCTTGTACAGACCAGTTGTGTGATTCAGCAAAGTACCAAGTCAATTGTTAAACAAGAGCCACAAACCTCTAACCTAAAACGGCAAATGGATCGAAGCTCCATCTCTGATAACGAAGACGACGAAACGGACGATGAACCGCCACGCAAATCACGCCGGTTTGAAATGGCTCGACAGATCGAACTTGCTGAACAAAAGGCGAAAAAGTAATAACTCTTTTTCCATTTTTTTTTCTACTCTAACAAATAACGAGTTTACTGTTACTTCTAGTAAACCATTCAAAAGTCTGCTGCTGTCGATGACTCCGTGGATTAAGGTGAATGGAGGTGTCAACCGGAGATTACTGTACCGGTGGCTTACTACGCTACTACTGTACTGCATGTCCCATCCGGGTGTCTTAGTGAGCGCGATCCACGCTCGTTTCAATCTGATGGCACCGGTTCATATAAACTATCTGCTGGAGGTGAGTAGGACTACTGTTTGTAGTGATCGTTTACACTGTATATTGAGGTTGATACGCGGTATGCGGTCTGCTTCAAAAGTAATATGCATTGGATTGGGGAAAAAGAAATGTCGTACTTTGTCAATACTGCCGCTCTTCACATATCCGTCCCATATCGATTTTTGATGATTTTTTTTCGTGGGAATCTGTTTAAAATCATCTATTAAAAAAATGATAAAATAGTAAACTTTGTTCGTCAAACATGGAAAATCAAAATATTCGTATAACAGTCACGTTCATTTTATTGATCGTGGGGGGGCTAACTGATGTCCTAAAGTGTCTTTTCATGAACCATACTATGCAATGGAAATGCTTATTATTCTGAATCAAACTTTAATCATACTCTTTTTACACAATAAATTTAATAATTTACTTGCAAGTCGCCAAAGATAACTAGAACAAGATACCTAGCTTACATATTTTTCATACATTTTGTACACGACCGATTTCCGACGGTTAGTGCCTGCTGTTCAAGCTTAGCGCTTTAGATAACATGCAGATTAATGATATTGTCATTTTTTGCACTCAATGCTATTGCCATATTTGATTGTATAACAATTCCCCGAAAACCATTATCCCGAAAGATATTTCACCGAATGTACCGATTTCCCGAAGATCATTTCCCCGGAAGATTTTTTCCCGAATGTACCAATTCCCCGAAAATTATTTTCCCGAATGTAACACTTCCTCGAAAAATATTTCCCCGAATGTAACACTTCCCCGAAAAACGATTCCCCGAATGTAACATTTCCCCGAAAAATGATGTATCATTATCCGAATGTATCATTTTCCCAGAGGATGTTTCTCATACACACTTAATTTATCTCGGCAAACTTCCCAACAGCTGATTGAGCTCGGCGAAGTTTTTAACGAATGTCAGCAATATATTTCGAAGAACATTCAGCAAATATATCGATTTACCGTAAACCAGCAAGTATTGACGTTTCGTTTGCCGAATTCTGCCGAGAACTTGTAGAACATTTCGCTGAGTTTATCAGCTGTTGAGTTCTCGGCAATAAAATCTAAGTGTGTATGACGTCGTACACAAATTACGTAACGCATGAAGGGGGGGGAGAGGGGGGTTGAGTCTGCATTACTTATTGTTACGTAGGGGGAGGGGGGTAGTAAAAACAGTTACGTAATTGTGATGTTTGCTCGAAATTCAAAATTTCAGAGGGGGGTCAGCCTGATCAGCGCTACGTAATTTCAGATGGGGGGGTCATGTCGAACGTTACCTATCGTTTCATAGGGGGAGAAGGGGGTCTGATTCTAGATTTTTAGCGTTACGTAATTTGTGTACGACGCCTATGTACTATTTTTCCGGAAAACACAACAGAAACGTTCTACTGTAATTTATGTTTTCCTTCTGTAAGGTTTGTAAACTAAGTTTGATGGAAATGATTTTAAGCCGCAGAACGGTCAAAACATGCTTAGTCTGTTACCCGATTTAACGACGGCCCAAACAACTCGCAAGTCTATCTACACACTTGACTAAAAAACAATGCAAAATTTAGTTAAAGGACTACCGTACAAAACGCACCAGCGGATTACGAGCGCCTATACTATTGCTTTTGGTAAATATGCTGCATATTTTGATACGAAAACTGAAGAAAGATGGGTGAAGTTTCTGATATTTATTTAAAAAAATGAGACATCGCGATTTTTAGTGATCCGTTTCACGAATTCTGACCCTATTGTCATCTTCCGGTCTATGAGAACTTTCAATAGCTTAATTTCTGCATTAAATAAGTTTACAGTAAAACTTACATATGATGCAACACACTCGTGGCCTTTGGCCAACTCGATTGCCCGGGGTGAATGCTGTCCTTACTCACTACCGCTCGTTCGGACGTAAACTGATGTCTCTCATACTCTCATACTCATAAATTAACTCTGGGGAGGGGACGCGCGACCTTCGCTGCGCGGTTTTGTCATGAATTAATTCGTTAACATTTGTTGTATGGTTTTGGTTGGGTAGATGGTCACGCGGTGCTCTCGCATCGATAGAATCGCGCAAATGTCTTATATACCAAAGTCGCTTTTTACGCGGGGAATACGTGCCGCGTCAAAAGAACCCGCGTGAAAAATGCGAAGAAAACCGCGTAAAATCCGGAATACGCGTAAAAATAGCCGCGTAAAAAAACCTGCCTCACGGTATATGACAAAGAAAATGACGGTAAATCGTATAAAATGGCTAGTGTCACAGGTTATATGATACATATACTGCCGTTCCAAGCATAGTTGTCCCATGTTCTACAGAAACCTTATGCACGCTGGGACAATTATGCTTGGAACGGCAGTATAGCATGTCAGATGTAAGATGTCACGTGTTACATTACATGTAACATAAGATATTACATATTACATAATATTTTACATGTTACATTTCTCGTGTTACATTACGTGTAACATGTTACATATCATGTGTGACATGTACAAAACAAGTGGCATGTTCCTTATCACATGTAATATGCTACATGTTACGTGTTACATGATAGTATTACATCGATTTATGTACATAGACCACCCTGTTCCGAAACAAAACGGCCATTCTGTTTCGGACGAATTTTTAACACGGAATAAATCAGCTTTAAAATTCGATTTTCCGAAATTTTCTTAATCTCCCAACTTGAGTTTCTTAAGTAGATGCGGTTTATGCAAAAAACTCATTTTCTAAAAAAATGGTCTTTAGACCACTCTGTTCCGCAACGGCTCATATCAACAGTGCATAAATTAGTTTGACTTTTGCTCACGCGCAGCGACAATCATGTCCGATGAATTCTGCATGATTCAGGTATCATGTTCTAGTCATCTTTGATGTCGCGCTATTTGCATATTACTTACTCATTTTATCATATATGTTTCATTCCGCGTCGAACACTCGACAGAAACGGACGTGCAAAGTGGTCGTTCTATTACAATCCGGTCCGTGTGTACGAATAGCCAAACAAAAGAGTGTATTATTCTTTCGAGTTCAAGGCCATCAGTTGACAGTCGAGTCCGTGTCGCTGTGCTGAGTGATCTCACACCCGGCTCACTGCTGGTGGCTGTATTGGTGCTGCTGTACTGGTGCTGCTGGCTGCTTTGGGTGCAGCTTCGAACGATCGGACAACCACTGCTGGAAGGAAGAAGTAAATAGGTACGTGTTCTTGTCGGCGCTAGTGCGCTACATTTAGCGCGATGGATATAGATCCCTCGCCTCCCGTGCCACCATCCCCGAACCCCCCTGACCCTGACCCTTCTGTTACCCCCTCCCCTGTTCATTCTCCAGTCCCCCCTCGCCCCAGGCTTCACCCGGACGGATCTCAACAGGGCAGCTATACTGTTTATTTTCGTCCAAAGGCAGGAGTGAATTCAAAGCAATTAAACATACTGCAAATTTCTAAAGACCTGACGAAGGGGTACAAGGCCGTGACCGAAATTTCCAAGGTCCGACCTAACAAGCTCCGTGTCGTGGTCAGTGATCTGGCACAGGCCAATGCTATCGCTTGCTCTGAGCTCTTCACACGCGAGTATCGCGTTTACATACCCGCACGAGACGTGGAGATCGACGGTGTCATAACCGATTCGAGTCTGTCTGTCGAGTGTATCCTAAAAAGCGCAACCGGTTGCTTCAAAAATACCGAAACACAGGCGAAGATTTTGGATTGTAAGCAATTGCGGTCCATGTCTCTCGTCTGCGGTAAAAAAGTTTACACTCCGTCAGACTCGTTTCGCGTTACGTTTGCCGGATCTGCACTCCCTAGCCACGTCTCGATCGACCGGGTTCGTCTGCCTGTGCGATTGTATGTACCCCGTGTTATGAATTGCACCAATTGCAAGCAGTTAGGCCACACAGCCGCCTACTGCTGCAATAAGGCACGATGTAGCAAGTGTGGGGAGACTCATGCGGAAGATTCTTGCAGTGTTAATGCTGAAAAATGTATTCACTGTGGGGAAAACCAGCATGAGCTGTCCACATGCCCGGTGTACATGCAGCGCAGAGATAAAATCAAGCGGTCACTTAAGGAGCGTTCAAAGCGTTCTTACGCTGAGATGCTGAAGAAGACCGTGACCACTTCTACCATAACATCGAACCTCTTTGATCTGTTGCCCTCTGATGAAACCGATTCTGACGATTCATCAGCGGGAACATCTTATGCCAATCCTGGGGAGTCTAGGGAGAGGAAAAATGTTTCTTCTCCTAAACTTCCCCGTAAAGGTCCTAAGATTTCCCAAAGTGTAATGAAAAGTACGAACAAACCAAACAGTGCTGCGGAAAAACCGAAGCAAACTCCTCCTGGGCTTGCAAATTTAAAGTCCCAGAAGGAGTTCCCAGCACTGCCAGGAACATCTAAAACCCCAGTTGTTCCTTTTGCACATCCAGTTGATGAAACAAACTCTGGATTAGTGAAATTTTCTGACATTGTGGACTGGATTTTTGAAAATTTCAATGTACCCGATCCAATTAAAATTTTTCTTACAGCATTCCTCCCAACAGTTAGATCATTTTTGAAGCAGTTGACTGCCCAAGGCCCCTCCTTGCAGCGATTGTATCCTTCGATGCCTAATTCAACTGCGTATATGAAGGATTCTATCTCTGTCTTACAGTGGAATTGTAGAAGTATTTTACCAAAAATTGATTCGTTTAAAGTTTTGTTAAATAAAAACAAATGCGATGCATTTTCCCTTTGTGAAACTTGGCTTACTTCAAATATTGATCTCAACTTCCATGATTTTAATATTATTCGCCTTGATCGGGACACCCCATATGGAGGAGTACTTTTAGGGATTAAAAAGTGCTATTCTTTCTATCGTATTAACCTCCCCTCGATTCCAGGCATCGAAGTTGTCGCATGTCAAATGACAATACAAGGTAAAGAGCTTTGTATTGCCTCAATATATATTCCTCCCAGAGCACAGGTTGGGCAACGGCTGCTCTTTGATTTAATAGAACTTCTTCCCTCGCCACGTTTGATTTTGGGAGACTTCAACTCTCATGGTGTGGCTTGGGGCTCCCCTTACAATGATAACCGCTCCTCTTTAATCTATAACCTTTGCGATGACTTCGACATGACTATTTTAAACAACGGTGAAATGACACGAATCCCGAAACCTCCAGCGCGCCCAAGCGCTTTGGATCTATCCTTATGTTCGACGTCGCTACGGTTGGATTGCACATGGAAGGTAATCCTCGATCCTCACGGTAGCGACCATTTGCCTATTCTTATTTCAATTAATAACGGGTCAACTCGCATGCGACCAATTGACATTCCGTATGACCTCACACGGAATGTCGATTGGAAGTTATACGAGGAAATGATTTCAAAAGCGGTCGAGTCGATTCAACATCATCCACCACTTGAAGAATACAATCTCCTCGCGGGCTTGATTCTCGACGCCGCGTTGCAAGCCCAAACGAAGAAATATCCCGGCGTAACGATCAAAGAACGGCCTCCCACTCCGTGGTGGGACCAAGAGTGCTCCGATGTCTACACGCAAAGATCCGACGCGTTTTTGGCCTATAGGAAGAAAGGTATACCTGGCGACTATATACGGTATTCGGAGCTTAATACCAAGCTTAAAAGCTTGGCTAAAGCAAAGAAACGCGGATATTGGCGTCGGTTCGTGAACGAGACGTCGAGGGAGACATCGATGAGCACTCTTTGGAACACAGCCCGAAGAATGCGGAATCGCGTAACGGTCAACGAAAGCGAGGAGTCTTCAAGTCGGTGGATATTTGATTTTGCCAGGAAAGTATGTCCGGACTCTGTTCCTGAGCAAAACATTGTTCGCGATGCGTCTCCGGGCCACGACGCGATAGAATCACCTTTTACGATGGCAGAATTTTCAGTTGCCCTCCTGTCCTGTAACAATAACGCGCCTGGGTTAGATAGAATCAAATTCAACTTGTTGAAGAATCTACCCGGCAATGCCAAGAGGCGCTTGTTGAACTTGTTCAATAAGTTCTTGGAGCAAAACATTGTACCGCAGGATTGGAGGCAAGTGAAGGTGATCGCCATCCAAAAACCAGGGAAACCAGCTTCTGATCACAACTCTTATAGGCCGATTGCAATGCTATCCTGTATCCGGAAATTGATGGAAAAAATGATACTCCGTCGTTTAGACCATTGGGTCGAATCAAATGGTCTACTATCAGATACTCAATTTGGCTTCCGCCGTGCCAAAGGGACGAATGATTGTCTTGCGTTGCTTTCAACAGATATTCAGCTGGCGTATGCTCGCAAAGAACAAATGGCGTCTGCGTTCTTGGACATTAAGGGGGCTTTTGACTCCGTTTCTATTGACATTCTTTCGGGTAAACTTCACCGACAAGGATTTTCTCCAATTTTGAACAATTTTTTGCACAATTTGTTGTCCGAAAAGCACATGCATTTTACGCACGGCGATTTGGCAACTTTTCGCATTAGCTACATGGGTCTTCCCAAGGGCTCATGTTTAAGCCCCCTTCTTTACAACTTTTATGTAAATGACATCGACGAATGTCTGGCAAATTCATGCACGATAAGACAACTTGCAGACGACAGTGTAATCTCTGTTACAGGAGCCAAAGCTGCCGATTTGCAAGGACCATTGCAAGATACCTTGGACAATTTGTCTGCTTGGGCTTTACAGCTAGGTATCGAATTCTCTCCGGAGAAGACTGAGATAGTAGTTTTTTCTAGGAAGCATGAACCTGCTCAGCTTCAAACACAATTAATGGGTAAAACGATTTCTCAGGTTTTGGTACACAAATATCTTGGTGTCTGGTTCGACTCTAAAGGCACCTGGGGTTGTCACGTGAGGTATCTGATGAAAAAATGTCAACGAGGAGTGAATTTTCTTCGTACAATAACCGGACAATGGTGGGGAGCCCACCCAGGAGACCTTATAAGGCTTTACCAAACAACGATACTGTCTGTTATTGAGTACGGGTGTTTCTGCTTCCGCTCCGCAGCAAACACACATTTAATCAAACTGGAGCGAATACAATATCGTTGTTTGCGTATCGCCTTAGGTTGCACGCAGTCGACCCATACGATGAGTTTGGAGGTCTTAGCTGGAGTACTACCATTGAAAAACCGCTTCTGGAGCCTGTCTTCTCGTATTCTTATCAAATGTGAGGTCTTGAACCGTCCCGTGATTGAAAATTTTGAAAGGTTTATCGAACTTAATTCTCAAACCCGTTTTATGACATTGTATTTCCATCACATGTCCCAAAATATTAACCCTTCTTCGAATATTCCAAATCGTGTCGACTTATCAAATACTTCTGATTCTACTGTGTTTTTCGATACATCCATGATAGAAGAAACTCGTGGAATCCCGGATCATTTACGCGTGCAGCAGATCCCTAAAATTTTTTCCAATGAATATCGAAACATCAACTGCGACAATATGTACTACACTGACGGATCACTTCTTGATGGGTCCACTGGCTTCGGTATCTTCAATAACAATTTAACCGTCTCCCATAAGCTCGATAATTCTGCTTCTGTTTACGTCGCAGAATTAGCTGCAATTCAGTACACCCTAGGGATTATCGAAAAAATGCCCACGGACCATTATTTCATCTTCACGGACAGTCTCAGTTCCATTGAGGCTCTCCGATCGATGAAAGATGTTAAGCACTCTCCGTATTTCCTGGGGAAAATACGGGAACATCTGAGTGCTTTATCCGAAAAATCTACTCAGATTACCTTAGCGTGGGTCCCTTCTCACTGCTCGATACCGGGTAATGAGAAAGCGGACTCTTTGGCTAAGGTGGGCGCAACAAACGGTGATATTTATGAAAGACCAATTGCCTTTAATGAATTTTTCGCATTTGTACGTCAGAATACGATCATCAGTTGGCAAAATTCTTGGACCAAGGGGGAACTGGGAAGGTGGTTACATTCCATAATCCCCAAGGTATCGACGAACCCGTGGTTCAAGGGGTTGGATGTAGGTCGGGATTTCATTTGCGTGATGTCCCGGCTTATGTCCAATCACTATAGATTTGACGCGCATCTCCGTCGTGTAGGGCTCGGGGAGAGTGGTATCTGTGCCTGTGGTGAAGGTTATCACGACATAGAGCACGTTGTTTGGTCATGCCCTGTACACCGTGACGCCAGGTCTAGATTAATAGCTTCCCTGCAGGCCGAAGGTAGGCAGCCGGCTGTTCCTGTTCGTGATGTCTTGGCGAGCCGTGACCTATCCTACATGTCCCTTATATACGTTTTCCTGAAATCCATCCACGCCCCAGTTTAGTCCTATCCCCTTCCGCCTACATCCAACCAAACGACATAGTTTCAACTATAGTTGATGAATTGTAATTAAAGTTTAGATGTCTGGTGATACAATATAACATTAAACATATCTTGTGTTATACTTATCGCGTCGGGTCATACTATACGGCTATTTAGAGACGACAATCTGTGCTACAAGTGACGTTTTGACAGTGTCGTGATCATACGTTTCAGTCTTGAGTTATAGCGCGCCAAAGATGGAGTCCACCAAGCAAGAAATTTGTCATGTTTTACGTTTCATGTTTTACGTTTTCACTACCTAAGAGGTAAAAATGCAACGAAGGCGGCCAAATTCGTGAAGTTAATGGGCCCGATACTGTAACGATTCGCACAGCACAGCGTTGGTTTGATCGATTTCGTTCTGGTGTAGTGGGCAGTGGCTGTCGAAGATACACCCCGTACTGGTTACAGTCCCTATATATACAGTCTGGCGGAGTGAATTCGGGAACCAATTTAAACTGTTATAACGGGAACCCGTCAATGGAAATTCAATACGACTGGTTTCTGTTATAACAGTTTAAATTGGTTCCCGAATCCACTCCTTGCATTTGCAGAAGATTGGATTCCAAAAAAAACTCTTAGACCGAATCGACGCCTGCGATACACTGCTGAAATGGAACGAACTCGACCCATTTCTGAAGCGGATGGTGACTGGTGATGAAAAGTGGATCACGTACGACAACCTCAAGCGGAAAAAATCGTGGTCGAAGTGCGGTGAACCGGCCCAAACCATCGCCAAGCCCGGATTGACGGCCAGTAAGGTTTTGCTGTGTGTTAGATGGGGTTGGGAGGGAATCATCCACTATGAGCTGCTTAACTATGGCTAGACCCTCAATTCGGTTCTCTATTGTGAGCAGCGCCCAGAATTGGTCAATAAGAATGGTGTTGTTTTCCACCAGGACAACGCTCGGCCTCACACATCTTTGATGACCGCCAGAAGCTACGGGAGCTCGGACGGGATGTCCTATCGCACCCACCGTATAGTCCGGACCTGGCACCGAATGATTAGCATATCTTACGGTCCATGCAAAACGCTCTTGGTGATACTAAGTTGGCCTCAAAAGAGGCTTGCAAAAACTGGCTGTCTGAGTTTTTTGGCAAATAAGGAGGGGGGATTATGAAGGGGGAATAATGAAGTTGCCTTCTAAATGGCAACAAGTTTGCAAACAAAATAGCGCATATTTGACTTAAATCGGATAATTCTAGGTATGTTAAATAAAGCGTCAAATTTCGATCAGGAATACGACATTGCTTTTTTCCCAAAGAAGTAACTAAAACTAAGATTTGAGCATGTCATTTGTTCACAAAAAAGTACCTACCTTATTTAATGAGTTGACGCAATTCGAAACTTATATAAATAAGATTCCAATAGCCAAGCTAAGTAGATGTCTCTAATCATCTTGAATGTATGACGCAAAAATGTGTTGCGTGAATGAGAGATTAGTTCTTCGTCGGGATGAATGATTGTGGAAAAAACTGCCTCTATGTTTAACACATATGATTCAGTACTATGACTCGTAAATTACACGTTTTTCACGCGAATTCCGGAATATTTGGGGTGGGGTACAGGAAAAGTATTTTTTTCGCGGTATGTTTCGTTTAGATTGTTCATTTCCAAGTTGTTCATTAGGACAATAAGCAAATATTCACTTATTTGAATTGTGATTCGAAGGTGAAATTACACTACTCTTGAGCCTTTTTCACAAGTATTTAAATTTTTTTCAAGCTAAGTTTTTTTTCACGGATATCAGAATTTACGCGGTTTCTTACGCTTATTTAGGCATTTACGCGGAATAATTTGAAAATAACAACCTAGCATGGCGTATATGTTTTTTCAATAACCACGTCAGTGAAATAATTGTATTTTTATTATTTGTGTTACAGATACTACAAGAATATACTTGTCTCAAAATATCTTCAATAAAAATATGGCAACGAAAGACATTATTTTCTATGTATCGTCCTGTAGAAATCCGTAAGTATGTAAAAGATGTTCTAATTTGTAATACAACATAAATACTCATTTTGATTCAATTATCATACACACAACACAACGATACCATTTTTCATAAATAATATGAATCGTGCATAATATTCTAATAGTGTATAAAACCATGAGCGGGGGCCTAGTGTGGTTGGTAACGTCTCCGCCAACCACGCTCGACGCCTGGGTTCGTATCCCACCGCCGACATAGGTGTCGATGGTTGTGAGGTGGCGTGATCCACTCACAACCAACCCAACTGGTCTAGATTAAATCCTAGCCGACACCGGGAGATTTTCTGAGGCGAAAAATCTCTGGGATCACGCCTCCCATCGCATGAGGAAGTAAAGCCGTTGGCGCCGGTCCGTTAATAAACGGGTCGTGAGTTAGGGTCCTGGGTGTGGAGTCGCCTCCCTGGGCGTCGGTGATTGGCCACAACAGTGGCGGAACTAGACCGACGGAAAATAAGCGAGAAAAAAAAACACAATAAGGTACAAAGTGGTACGATGAACCACCGATTTTTATTTTCATTGTCAAGGGTAAAGTTTATTGAGGCAGCAGAACAAAAAATAAAGAATCGGGATGAAACATTTCCATAGAAAATCGTTACAGTCATACCTCGATATAAGGCAACTTTATTTTTATTTTCGTTACGTTATATCGAGTTACGTTACATCGAAGCAAAAAAAAATTTTTTTTTAATTTATGCAAGAATGTTAATGGTTACTCAAATATGCGCGAAAACCCATTTTCCATCACCTATCAGTATTTTTAAACCTCGCTTATGCCCATTTAGAAATATTCTCAGAAACGAAAAAATTTTTTTTTTCAATTGATACACAGGTTACTCAAAGATGCGTGAAAACCTGTTTCCCATCACCTATCAGTAATTTCAAACCATTCTTATGCCCATTAAGGAGAATTTTCAACAAGCAAAAAAAAATTTTTTAATTTATGCAAGACTGTTGGCGGTTACTCAAAGATGCGCGAAAACCTATTTCCCATCACCTATCAGTATTTTTTAACCTTTCTTATGCGAGAAAATTTCAACAAGCAAAAAAATATTTTTTTTTTCTAATTGATGCAAGACTGTGAATTGTTACTGAAGGATGCGTGAAAACCTATTTCTATCACCTATTAGTATTTTTAAACTTTTCTTATGCCCATTTAGGACAATTTTCCCATTAGTTTCATTAATTTTAAAACTTACTACAAACATTTTTTTGAAGCAATTTATACCCCAAAAACAGTTGCTGTATCATTTATTTTCAATTTCAATACATTTTCAAAGTTACGTTATATCGAGGTAAAAGTTACGTTATATCGAGGTTGCCTTATATCGAGGTATGACTGTAATGCATTTTGCCGGTCGGAACCACTTCAACTCCAAACATTAGTACACCTTTTAACATAGAATAAAAATGCATAACATAAGAGACTTTTTTCAACTTTGTTTTATTTTACTTTTTGGCAAATTATTTGTGCACTGTAAAATACATAATTTGCCAAACTTTGTTTTGGAGAAGTGAAAATTTAGTTTATCTTATTATGCTAGGTAATGTCATAACAGTCTTGTATTCCGTTACTTTTTTATCTAGTTCATGTTAATGTAGGTTTTACGTTTAAAAAAAATCTAATTTTATCAAAACATCAAATCGACACTTAATTTTTGTGTAATACCAATACTTTTTTTTTTGCACAAAACAAATGTTTTGTCATTACAAATAAGACTCTCATTGCAAAATTTCATTGCAAAAAAATTATGTAAATAAATTATAAAATAAATTATAATACATAAACAGTTCGAGCAGGTAGGACTCTTATGTTATCATCAACAGTAAAGTTAGTAATAGTTGCAATTCACTATGAAATATACTTAGCAACTCGCAAAAACACCAAAATTTTCACAATAAAACAACTTGGAAAAGTGAATAAAATAATGGGCCCTATTACAGAAAACGAGTAGACTCGATGCGACCATGTATTCCAAATGAGACAAGTTACTCGTTGAAGCTTTTGTAATACGGCCCAATGCCCAATACTTTCTTGTTACAATAGCAATCCTATTTTTAATAAAATGCTATCTTTAAACATACCTTTTTTAAATGGATATGTTGCTTTACAGAAAACGCTAATGAACTTGACCGCGATGATATGTGTTTCGTTGAAACTACTGCCAATGCGCTAGCTACCCTAACCACTTTAATTGGAGACTACACCAAGGATCAGGAAGATTTTTTATCACCATACAAATCTAGCGAAACTCAGGAGGAGTATGCAGACTACTAAGGTTCGATTTTTATGGATATGACATTCGGAATCAATATTCAAGATACAATGTGTTGCCTTTTATACTTTTCAGTCCAAATAATTCAGTAGACTCACATAAAACCCAGAGGTAACGTTTATTCTGGATGACAATCCTCATCGGGAAGAACCGTTAGTTTTTCGGTCCGTTTCGAAATAACGGGCAAGTGTTCAGCTATTTCATTAGGACTAATAAATAGGGCGGGTGGAACATGTTTTAGCTGGTCTACCTTAGCTTCGCGGTGAGTATATTCTCTCAATATATAGTCGTTACCTTTCTCATAATGAAAGCGGGTATCGTTGATGCGAATAAGTACATGATCAACACGAAGGAAGAAGCGTTGGAGGATATAGAATCCTGATGGCATGACTCGCTGCGAAAAGAAACTTGTTAAAAAAAATAGTTACTTTACACAAAACTTAATACCCACCACTTTAACCGACAGCACCGAAATCCCGTGATCATGCAGTTCATCCTCAAAAAGTGTTAAATCATGATAAAAGTGAATTGGTTCTCTTCTCATCAGTTTAAACATATCAATCTTCTGATCGGTTTCTTCAACTCGAAAATGATCGTTAACTGTTCCCGTGTATTCTGTGGTAAAAGACCAGTCAAAGGGCTTGACCTTTTCTTGAGTATCCGCAGCTTCTCTGCTACCCTTCCACTCGTCTGAGCATGCAACCTTTAGGTCTAACTTCTCATTCCGAACCAATTTCAAAGCGTCCATTGGTTTGAACTCTAGACGAGCTCCAGTTTTATGACTTACCACGAGAATATTCTTGTGAAACACCATGTCCGGCAGATGGGGCAGTTCTAGCGCAAAATTGTAACTATAAAACATTCAATTACTTTCGGCATATTTATCGTGCCCTTGTTAAATATTTCATATCGTTAAATCAATCCAAACAAAATTGAGTGATTCTGTTGCTCATTTCATTTCGCTGACATACTCAATTTCATATTCGATCGAAAACCGATGCTTATATTCAAGAATAGGACTGATCCAAAAATGTCAAACTTACACGCAAAGCTCACAGCAGATTGATTCACCTGGTACGCATCTATTATCGTTAGTGCACACGCTTTTAAGAATATGTGACTTAGTGTACGAAATAGTCCAATCGTCAAACGAGTGACTTTCGCTATCCAAGGGTAGCCGGATTGGACCGTCAGCGGTTTCTTCAGTTTGTATCTATTTGAAAATAGAGCTGATGATATAAGGCTAATTTAAATGAAAATGTAGATAACTTACAATCTGTTTCATTTCCATCGAAGCAAACTGTATTCTTGAATTTCACCTTGATTTGGATACGAGAATTTGATCAATTTTGTATGTAAAATTTGTTGTGTTTCAGCTTTTCAAAAATGTTATGAATAGAACTACCAATCAGAGATGCCAGATGTTTTTGTAGGGATGTGCGATACTTTATCGATGCCGCGGGTATCGATACTTTTCTTTAGATATATTGAGTATTTGGCATCGATGCTTCAGCAAGCAATATTATCGGATATCGATATATTTTCATTCGATACTCGAAAAATCACAGGAAGGTTGTATGCAAAGCCACGACCGCAAGGTTGAAGTAGAATACTTTTATGAAAAAGATAACCCGGCTGCTTGCGTGTTAGTCATTTTTTCTAGTAAATAAACGTTGACCGTTCATTAGCAGTATTGTAATTTCTCTTTATTTGATATTTTGAATGAAGTTTATTTAGTTTTGCGCAAATGAGAAGTTGAAGTGCTGCCGAATTGTATGCACATTTAATACGACATTATTGAACGGGAACGGAATGATGGCGCTATGCGATTCGCCTTACCGTGGTGAAATGTACAGCTCTTTTTACAACGAAAGCAATCGTATAACGACCAATCAGAGGTCGAATTTTGTGTTTTGACAATGCTTAAGAATTTTCAATAGTACAATAGTTCGAATAATAAAATTGCAATTTCCTGCATTTGGTAGGAATCTTAGAAGATTTTCTAAACGATTGCTGCAAAAACGAAGGAAATCCATCGAAAACTAACCGATTTATTAGCATTTAAAATTGGACATATTTCTCACTTTTTTCGGTTTCAGAATTTCATTTCACATCCCTATGTAGCCGAACTTCCTTAGAGAAGTATTCTACTTCAAAATATCGAAAGAAAATTCGCGTTGGCGGTGTTGCTGATATTTGCATGTGAAAACATGGGAAAGAAGGGAGGAAATATTCTTTTGTTGTCACGCACATTATGACAATTACATACGAGATTTCCCGCAGGTGCAAAACCCCTTGAAAATCTCTTCTCACGCTCTCAACACCGTCAACGGGAATTCGTGGAATTTGTGCGACGAAGAGCAAACAAAACAGCGCCATTTTTGTATCTTCCTCAAAGGGTGGCTTTGAAGCATGCACACGTAAATTCGCTATCGATAAACTGAAAAGTTTACAACACAAATTGGTTTTTTGTGAAAGTGTTTTTTTTTAAATTATTTCTACTTACATGCCCGACGAAGTTAGTTTTAGCACGAAAAGATTCAGCGACTTCTTTACTTAGAAATCTGTGCCAACGGTGCTAGGAAAAAAATTTACTTTCGGAAAACCGGTTTTTCGAGATATGCTCCGAAACTAAAAAAATTTATGAATATTCGAACAGAATTTTAACAGTCATTGGTTCAAAGTTCATAAAATTACTTTCACAAGTCATCTTTATGGTTCTGGGTGTTATGGGGATATGCCCCCGAAATATTCCTTCCAGAGCAGATCCTACTGGGGCTTTTAGTGGCCATAGAAACAATGAAATACCAATAAGACATCCAATATTTTCAGAACCACGATAATCGCTCTTTCGTTTTAATGTTGATAGTTGCCTTAATGATGAATGCTTTCTTTTCTTTAACATACAGTTTTCTCTAGCGGCGTATACAGTAGTGTGGGTTTTCCCTGACTGTCCGTGATACTTATCACTAGAATCGACAATCGGAAAATCGTCGAGAAAAGGAATATTAATAAAATATGAATGATTGTCCCTAGATTTTTCTTGTTGCAAATTTTTCATTTATGTATCGTTAAATCTTTGGAGTGAGTCACAGCTACGATCCTTTCATCGTAGATAATCTCTGGACACTGTTGCGCCGGAAGGTTGGTGTTGTTATTCGAACCAACAAGCAGCATATTTTTCAACTGCTGCGTTTGTGTTTTTATGTGAATCATGACCTTCACCAATCGCATGTTGTCTTCTAGTTGATTTCCATCAACTCCCTGAAATTTAAGGAATTTACGTTTGATTGATTCCATTTTAAATGAATTCACTGTTTTATCTATCACCGTTGAAAATATATGATCCATTTGAAAATTTGGAAAATTGATTATGCTTATAAACAAACCAATGCAACTCTCTCACAAGCAAAACTGCCTGATTCTCGGTTTCGTTCGTTTTCTCGTTCTCCATTTCACCCGTTTCGATATTGCGATAATATTGAAATATCGATACTTTCATTGCGATATATTTGTTACTTGATATCGAGTCGTTTCAATATATCGCGATACCAAATATCGATACCTTCGCTTCCGATTCCCATCCCTAGAAAATATCTGCAACTGCTCGAAATTTGCACAGAGAAAAATCCGCACACATTTTGGGAAACACTGCGCAAATAAAAGTGGACTCTGCAAAAATGGCAAAAATCTACCGAAATTATTGTCTATTCCATTTCTACTTAGTTTTTATACCTGCTATTCATAGACGTCAGAAATATTCGCCTACCTTCACATCACAATCATGTTGAGCCTGCAAAAATATCAAAAAACGAAACAATGTCAACTGACCAGGAAAATGTACCGTCACTGCTATTCATTGCCTTCCTGCCATTGCTCCCGCTGCTACTGCTGTGCAGTTACAGTGCACGACTGGTGAAGAGAGCAGTATGATCTTATTTTTGTGCGACGAATTTATTGTACTATAATGCCCACACAAAATGGATCATTGCACACGAAAATAACCTCACTTTCACACTTCTCACGGGTTTGTTTACAAGGTGCTGAATTTTTTTTTCCATTCACTGTTGAGTCATACGAGTGAAAATGAATGATACGAGTACGAAAAAGATGGGAAAACTCTCCGCTTATGCGGATTTGTTACTGTAATCTGTTGGTTTATTCTTGGAAACGCAATATTTAACAAGACACTTCCGCATTTTTATTCGAGCCGAAAATTTTACTATGTAAACAAACCCGCGACAACTGTCTAATCTCTTTCTTCTTCTTTTTTTTGTGACGTCATCGTGCAATGATCTATGGATACATTGCGGCTGCGTTTGCGGCAATTTGACAGTTAGCCCATACATTTGCTGTCAAGTTAACGTCAACGCAACGCAAACACTTCCATTGTGTTTAGGCCTTAAATCTTCTATTGAGAGGTGAAATCGGTAAAATGCTCGCAATAGTTTTTGCCGATTTACGTCTCTGTCTGCTTGTGTTTGCGCAGGCTTTTAAAAATGTGTACAGATTTTTACAGATTTATGACAGATCGATTATTTTCATATTTCAAGCAATATTTTTCTGATTTTTCGAGCAGTTGCAGACATTTTTCAAAAATATCTGGCATCTCTGGGGCTTGCAGACTTTGACATTTTTTGACGTTTTCGAGAAGATTGCACTCGCCTCGCAGCAGGGCTGCCAAGTATACAGATTTCCTGTATTATACAGATTTTTTGACCACGATACAGAAATGATACAGAATACAGAATTCATACAGAATTTTGATTTTTTTATACAGATTTGTACAGAATTTCAGCAATCGAAATCGGTGTGAAACTTTGATGCTTCACAAAATGTTCGTAATAAAGCACTGGTAGCTCTGCCTCACAAATATTTAATCCGAACATCAGTTTTCAGTTTTTCGAATACGTTTCCCGCATAACCGCCAAACTGGCCGATTCGGTTTTCACAAGCAGTTCCGAATGGGAATTTGTATAGGTGCGAGTAGGCTTTAAAATCTGTTTCTTCGTTCAACGTGAATATTTGCGCCTGATTACAATTATAATATAATTATTATTGCATTTGCGTTGATGACAACCAACGCTCTTCTCTTGCTCTTCTATTACTTCTGTTCGATTCTGCTGGGCGTCCGGCACTTTACTAAGCGGGAACTTACTTTTTTTTATTTCTTCTAGACATTTGGCTAAGCGGGAAAAATACCTGATCCGAGAGTACATATGAGAAAAAACACGGTTATAGAACTCGGTTTCCTTTCAGGAGATTTTCTCAACCATTTAACGGTTTTAGGTTAGATTTAAGGTCGAAATCCAAGCCTAATTACCACAACCCCAAGCACTTGTAGGCACACGAATAATATTGTGATTTCAGAGAAAAATTAGAATTTTGCGCTCTAACTGACAACCGAAAATGACAATCTCAGACAGCACCGAAAAAAATGCGACTCATGAACTTGTTTGTCAAAGCGTATGCACTCTTAATTTACTTCAATTGATATTGAATAGAATTGAAGCCGCCTTGATTCCTTGCCCTCGACTATGCAGCAGAGCCGCATTGATATGGTTTGCAATCAGAATGTTCTACGAATAAACTAGTTATAATCCATTATTTGATGTTGCTTAAACAGTATGCAATATAACATAGTTTTCATTTACTGGTGAATGACCGCCGGGCAACAGAAAAATGTGTCGATGAGATATATGGGAAAAAGACCTCTGAATTTCGTTCAGAGATTTAGAGGTACGGCTTAAGAGTTTCGTCTTCTAGAAAGAAGTCACTATTCTAAATTTCAGCACAATCGGATTTCGGGAAGTCGTGCGGGTAAAATTATACTTTTTTACCAATGAGAAAATGTTCGATAAAAAAAATTGTGATGCCAAATTCCTTAGAGATTTTTTTTTTGTAAGATTTAGACCACTGCGATATATTTTTCAGCTAGGAAACTCTCTCAGCTTTAATTTATTTTTACCATTGTGGACATTTTTCGAAAAACCGAAGCTTCTGAGCCCTACCGCTAAACGAAATTCAAAGGCCTAGTTTCCCCATCACTTCTGTTGGTTCCAGCTTGAGAATTCCTATGCTTTAGAGTCTTTTTTTTTTAAATTTGTTTCCTGAGATAACATAAATGTTTTCCAGTACCGCAAAAGTGTACAGCGCATCGTTTCTATGTCTGTCTCCTGCATCTTCGAAATTGAACTTCATAGACATAGTTGTCCCACGACTTTTATTTTATATATCATGGCATTGTTGTGATAAATACATCAAATCGCCAAAAGCATGCGAACTTTAACAAACCCGTACCCAATGTTGTCGTATCATATTCACTAACCGATCTAAAAACAGGCGAAATGGTGCCCATCACTGATGGCAATAAATCGTACATGCCTTCGATGATGAATATTCGCTCGATTAAGACAAACGAAAACCTAAGAAACAAATAAAAAGACCTTAATTAACTAATGAGCTGTAGAGAATAAAACTTATTCGGATATTTTTGTATTTCAATTACGAACATTTCACTATCGCCAGTTGAACGTGTATCGAGTGCTATTCCTTACAGCACTTTTTTACCAATGTTTGAGATGTCTGTCAGTTGCGGGTGTTGCTTCTTCTTTTTGTTAAAAATACCCTGCATTCTAATTTTTTTGTGAAAGGACAATATACAGAATAATACAGATTTTTTAACGAGTGCATACAGAATTTTCAAAATAAAATATGGCAGCTCTGCCTCGCAGTCCCAGACAATAACAAACTTCATATTTTGACGGCGCATACGTATTGTTATAAATGTAAATACATAGATTGTTAATTGGTGAATCCAAAGTGAATGAATCACCTTTCTTCTGGTTTAAGTGTGGTTTAAATTGTTTTGTTAGAAAAATATAAAAATATTCTTATTATAATCCAAATGGGCCTTTTCGGTAAATCGCAAGAGCGAAACCCAAAAGACATGGTATACCAACGTTTTGATTGCATGAATCGATTTTTAATCAACGTTTAATGTTTATGTATAGGTTCAGGAATGGTCGTCTAAGCTAAGGAAAGAATCATACGCTTTGGATAGACAAATTCGATCCATTCAACGGGAGGAGGAAAAAGTGAAACGTTCACTAAAAGAGGCTGCCAAGAAAAACGATAAAGAAATTTGCACAACTTTAGCGAAAGAGCTGATCAGGTCACGAAAGGCCATAAACAAGATCTACATTAGTAAAGCTCACATCAACTCTGTCCAACTGCAGATGAAAAATCAGCTAGCAACAATAAGGGTAGCCGGATCGTTATCTAAGTCGACTGAAGTAATGCAAGCAATGCAAGCGCTTGTTAAATTACCGGAAGTGGCTGCGGCCATGCGGGACATGTCCAAAGAAATGATGAAAGCAGGCATCATCGAGGAAATGATTGATGAAACAATGGAATCACTAGAAGATGTTGAAGAAATGGAGGAAGAGGCACAAAAGGAAATCGATAAGGTACTGTGGGAAATTACCGCGGGGAAACTTGGAGAGGCTCCGTCAGCACCAATTGCTGCTCCAGCAAAAGAAAGCGAGGGTGAAGCATCTGGTGTAACGGCGGAGGAGGAAAATGAGGAAGATATGAAGGACATGCAAAGCCGATTACAGGCACTACGATCTTAATTTATGCTTAAACAGTACTTTGTGACTTAGATTTTAGCTAATGTATTGAAATGATATGCACCGTAAGCCTGGCGGCTAAAGCCCATCTTTCACTGTTTTAAAAAATCCAATTTGTAAATATAACCGTTCCGTTACTCTAAAAAACACTCATAGTTATGCTTATGCCAGACTGCAGAACGCCAGAAAACAAAAACGATTATTTTGTGGTATATAGGCCGAATTAGAGGTTGTGTGGGCGAAGGGGAGGGGGGGATGTATAAACATAGACTTTGTAAGTAATATGTTGGGACCTCTTTCCAATTGTCAAGATTTCATTTAAGGAACATGTCATGCAAAAATAATAGTTAAAGAAAGGTTATAGAAGGATTGTGCTAGTTTGGCCAAATTCCATTTTTTACGTAGAAAAAGTGAAAAATATGTCTAATTTCAAATGCTAATAAATCGATTAGTTTTCGATGGATTTTCTTCGTTCTTGTAGCAATCGATTGAAAAATCTTCTAAGAATTTTCCCAAACGCAGAAAATTGTAATTTCTTATTCGAACTATTGTACTATTGAAAATTGTCAAGCGTTGTCAAAGCGCAAAATTCGACCTCTGATCGTTATATGATTGCTTTCCCAAGCACGGTCGACAGAATTATAGCCCTAGTAATTCGGAATGTACTATTTGGCCTATATAAGAGCCTGTTTCAGCCGAAACTCCTCACATTAGTTCTACGACAACGACTGCAACAATCCTTACTTAACAGTAGCAGCAGCTGTGGGCCTGTGGCAGTAAAAAGAATCAGCAGCAGCAGTGGTATCAGCAGCGATATTGGCAGGGCCAGCTGGTGCAGCGGCACTTCCTCTAGTAAAAGCTGTCTTTTTGCATTAGCGAGGAGCATCAGTAACAGGTACATTATCCGGCACTTCCTCTAATGAAAAGTTGCACAAACATTTTGGAATGCTGGCATTCGAAATCTGTGAGCCGTCAAATTTTCAGTGTAAAAACAGCTTTCAAATGTGGCCTTAATCCCTTCTGTCAGGGCAGCACACCATGCGATTAACATTATATCCGAGATGAAATTGTAAAATTGTTGAAGATTTAATATTTCCTCGTTTTGCGCTAGAATCAAAAGTAAATGGTATTTAATCCTGCATGCACTTTGACTGTTGAAACTTGTTCGCGTTGTACAGTAACTGTTCGCTAACTGGGCAGGCTTTAACTGGGCATTCGCTAACTGGGACGATTCCCAGCAAAAAAGACAACATACGTTAATGATCAGAACGATCGGGGGGCATGTGAATGGAAACATTAAAGAATGAAGCTCCTCCTTGTTGGTTTCGCGGTTAACTTTCTTGTTTAGTCTTTATATTTGGGATTTCATAGCAAGATAAACAGTAACAACACATACATAAGACATACGTAACACTCAGGAAGAAATCTTCCAAACAGAGATGCCAGATGTTTTTGAAAAATGTCTGAACTGCTCGAAAAACCGGAAAAATGTGCTCGAAATCTGAAAAAAAAATGTATCCGTGATCCGAAAAAATTTCGCTCGCGCAAGCAAAAGTCTGTAAAAATCTGCACACATTTTAAGAAAATCTGCGCAAATATAAGAAGACTCTAACAAAAATCTGCAGAAACCGTGGAAAACTGCAAATATCTGCAAATCAACAAATATCTGCACACGGACTCCAAAAATCTGCGTTTTGCAGACAAATCTGCACATTTGGTATCCTTGGCCTGTAGTACACTCTTTGACCTAGCGTCAAATATTTGTCACTTGTTGACAGATAAAAATTTGGTCAAAGATAATTATTTGTCACTCTTCAATTTTAACATGGGGCAAACAACAACCATGATGTCAAATAAATTTGACCATTATGTTAGAAGGTCAAATATTTGACCATTAGACAAAGAGTGTACTACAGGCTTTATGAAGAGATACGCGAAGGGAAAAGCAGTAAATATGGCAACCCTTTGCTAATATTCTATTTTAAACTATTCTGGCAACCACATTTATTTTCGCTTGACTTTTCATACGCACGAGAAAGTGTAATAAAATTTCGAAACTTTGTAAGAATATATTACTGAGTTTCAATGCTTGTTCATAGAGTAATTTAATTTTCAATGCATCACTCATAATATGAGCATGACGAACACACTTTTCGTTGAAACCATAATTGCACGTGATTCACAGAATTTATACTGATTACAACACACATTCTGCACGAAAAGTAACACGCATGAGTTTGTTTACTTTGCACACTTGGGGCTAAGATTTGACGGTTCACTTGGAGTTTTCGACCTCACTCTTTGCGTATTGTCGCTGCAGCACTACTCTGCAATTCGCTGATGAGTCCAGCGACGCAAAAATTTCTAGCGATGTCATTTTGTATGATTATTTCTCACACAGTACAATGTAGTTTTGATGTTGTCTTTGATTAAATTGACATAGTTTGAAAGACTACATTATATGAAAATACTACGAAATTGGCTGGAAAATCCTTGTCAGACGAGCGACTTGTCGCTTCTAATTTTTCTCTGCATGCACAATATCTGTTTATAACCCCGTCTGTAGCAGAGCCTGACAAAGTCATTTTCAATTGACAATTATCAGGTTATAGTGACGCTTTGACCCGACCCGTTTCAATTGAAAAGCTTTTGTTTCATTTTCGAGCACTTCGTGAGTCACAGAACACACAGTCGAAACCTCTTGCTGTGATTCTGACAACTGAAGGGCTTGGAATTCATACAAATGCTTTTCAATTGAAAGCGGAGATTATCACTATCACTCTCACATGACGAATCTCAATTGAAAATGGTAATGAGCGCTGACGGAGACAGAAGGCTTCCATACAGTATATATAGGAAAGAGGAAGGAAATATTGATCGGAACTGAAAGGATTCAAGGGAAAATGAAACTGTTCGAATCGAAATGATAGCGCGAGTATATCAGTTTCATTGTTTTGTTTCAAAAATGTAGAGCCCTGGTCTGTAGTGTAAAGTTGCTTTTGTTTCTTTCAACCTGTAAATCATCGCATCTCGTTGCTTCAACTTTTATCACTTTTTCACCATTTTTAGTCGATTATATTTAGCAGCTTCTTCCGATTTCTGATCACGAATGAGAAAATTTATTTAGAAACAAGTTTAAAACATATATTGAGTGTTCAACTGAATTTTTGTCCAGCTGCTAGGGATGGGCGATACTTGTATCGATACCAACGGTATCGATACATGGAGCCAAGGTATTGAGCGTTTCGGCATCGATAATCGTTGCTAGCGATCCAAGTATGATGACAGTTCTACAAGGTATGCTATTCACGTCGATGCATTAGTATTAGTGATCGTTATGAACTTTTTCCAATTTTGTATGAAATTTGAAATGATTTTGCATTTTAAACTAAACTTATAGAACATACTTTCCTGAAAAGTTATAGAAATGATGTTGAAACATGTTTTATTTGTGGGGAATACATAAACATGCTACGGTTTAGGTTAAATATGCTGTTTTTCATCAATTTGCCGGTAACCTTTTTGCATTTTTCGTTTTTTTCTTGTACTCTAATAGCGCTTCTAAATAGAGTCGCTTATGTTTCATACAGTAACAATAGTCATGAGCTATGACAGTGACTAAGATTATGCTCCAACTATTAGAAATATAGCATTTTTATATATTTTATTTCGACATACTGTCGCAATTTTTCACACTAAATCTAAATAGATATCAATTTCTAGTGTGTTTCAACTGGAGATTCACTCTCCAACTAAAAAAATCAGATATAAAACAATATAAAACGGGAAATTTCCAAAAATGTTCTGAATTCCATACAAACGCGAAATTTTTCATAACGAGATTTGTTTGTGTGCGTGGATAGACAAAAATGTAGCATACCTTGTAGAACTGTCATCATACTTGGGCTAACGATGAGTAGCGGTATCGATACTTTGCCAACGATATTTTGAAACGATACCGATACCACCGATGCCTTCTATTGGGGATAGGCAATACCAGTATCGATACCAACGGTATCGATACTTCGGCCAAAAGCGTCGAGTATTTTGGCATCGATACTTTCTATAGAGATGAGTGACTTTTCACCTACGCACACTAATGAACGTGTAAACTCATGTAAAGTTGCTTTTGTTTCCTCCAAACTGTAAATCATCGCATCTCGTTGCTCCGACTTTTTGTCACTTTTTACCATTTTAGGTCGATAATGTTCAGCAGCTTCCCCTGATTCATGATCACGAATGAAAAATTCATTCAGAAACGAGTTTAGAACTTATAATAAGTATTCAACTGAATATTTGTCCAGCTGCCAGAAACATAACATAGTAACATAGCAAACAAAAAGGCGATTTGTAAATACTTTCCTCAACTAGGTGCACTAATGCATTCGTACGTAAAAAGGTCTATAGAGAAGAGTGACTTTTCACCTACGCACACTAGTAAACGTGTAAACCCGTGTAAAGTTGCTTTTGTTTCTTACAACCTGTAAATCATCGCATCTCGCTGCTTCGACTTTAATCACTTTTTCACCATTTTTGGTCAATTATATTTAGCGCCTTCTTCCGAATTCTGATCACGAATGAAAAAAAATTATTCAGAAACAAGTTTAAAACATATAATGAGTGTTCAACTGAATTTTTGTCCAGCTGCTTAAAACATAGCATTGCAAACGAAACAGCTATTTATAAATATTTTCCCCAACTAGTGGCACTAACACATTTGTACGTAAAAAGGTCTACACTGAAAAAAAAATTACATGCTCATACCTAATGCTCTTTACACATGAATACCACTAAACCAACCAAATCGTTTTAACAGGTCGACCCATATTGTTTTTGAATGAAATTCACGGTATTTTAACGTGTTTTGGCATTTGACACGTTCTACCATTGAAATCTGAGTGTAAAAAAATTGATTTTGGTATGCATGACATGGCAAACCGAAGTGTAAGACACTTGATTTTGTGCTGTGAAGTGAAACGCAAGTGTATTCCACTTAGATATGAAATGTTTCATCTATTTTTTATAGTGTATAGTGCGGCGTATAAGTTTAAGCTTAGATTATTGAAACATAGATATCCAACTCAACCAACAATACGGGCAACAAAAATGTGGCGCCCCTTCGAGTATGATGGTGGTTGGGTGAACTACATTTAATGAGCACACACAGAAAAATATTAAGGTAATTGCTATCTTTTTAGGCTTGGTCAGATTTGTGCGGTGTTTTTAACAGACTAATCTATATGGTCTAGATAATAACAATAATTTATTACAACAGGACTAAAATAAATGTCAATGTGTGAGATGACCATGATATAAATTATTTATTTTGATGATAGTATGACTAATCGTTCATAGTCGTTTCAACAATATGTTTTTAAGCATAACCAAAGATGACTAGTACACAATACGTTACTCTTGCAGTATGCAGCGGACACGAGTTTCGCTACGCGTGAACGAAAATTGAACTAATTTGTATACTGTTAATTTGGTGATTACGACAAGGTGGTGAAAGGTGAAGCATGTTTTTCAATATCATTGTATGGTCCTATCATCTAATTTTCAATATCCTTATACGATATTGCCATCTTGTTTTTGTTTTCATCTAGCGGATTGAGCATGATAAATCGATTTTGCTAATAATCACAGTTTTAAGGTCATCAGGTGGCACCGTTATAAAGGTGTTGCAAGCAAAATGTCTGAAGTCAGGTATCTTGCTCTAGTCATCATTAGCATAACTCATTTGTTGTTTGTACCAATTTTAATAGTCAATTGAGAACCAAATAATCTAGATTATATTGTAAAGTCGATTGAAAACCGCCGTACAAATCTGATTGAAAGTAACATGATATTTTTCTGGGTGTGAGAATCTGGTCAAGCTCACTACTGAAATGATAAGGAATACCATGATATTTTTCCGAGTGGATATGCTTTAGTTCACCCAACGGCCTACAGATGGCAAGTTCAGAGTGTTGCCTTGAGATTATATGCAGCGAAGCCCAACTTGGATATCTATGTCTCTTTAGTCTATGGTTTAAGTGAACCTCACAATACATACACTGTAAAAAATCGACACGTTACTGCCAAGTGGATTTCACTTATTTTCGTGCTAATAGATGAAACATTTCTTATCTACGTGGAATACACTTGCGTTTCAGTTCACTGCACAAAATCAAGGGTCTTACACATCGGTTTGTCATGTCATGCATGGCAAAATCAATCATTTTACACTCAGGTTTCAATGCTTACACACATCAAATGCCAAAACACGTTAAAATACCGTGGATTCCAATAAAAATCGATATGGGTCGACATAATAGAATGATTAGGTTCGTTTATTGACATTCTTACACTGTAAAAAATCGACACGTTACTGCCAAGTGGATTCCACTTACTTCTGTGCTAATAGATGAAACATTTCATATCTACGTGGAATACACTCGCGTTCCATTTCACTGCACAGAATCAAGTGTCTTACACTTTGGTTTACCATGTCATACATACCAAAATCAATCATTTCACACTCAGATTTCAATGCTTACACACGTCAAAAGCCAATACACGTTAATATACCGTGGATTCCAATAAAAATCGATGTGGGTCGACATAATAGAATGATTAGGCCCGTTTATTGACATTCATATGTGAAGAGCATTAGGGATTAGCATGCGATTTATTTTTAGTGTATGTAAAGAGCATTAGGGATTAGCCAGAGTCTATGTTTATAATATAGAGTCGCGCAAAGATGAAACCTAAGGAACCAAATCAGTGTGAAACGAGGGTACCAATCGAGCAATGTAAATAAACAAGGTGATAATGTTAGGTGTGGATGAAAAGTGTTGTATTGCCCCTTGCATGACTATTTGGACTTCTGTGATAATCATTCATTGCCCAATTTCTTATTTCGCTCTATCAAATTGACACCTCAGTAGCGCAGTGGCAGTTTTTCTGGGTTCATTGTTTGTTTTGTTTTTAATTTGCTACATTAAGTATATATTTTTGAGCAGCTTTAGTTGAAAATTAGGTTGAATATCAAAACAAAACTAAGTGTCACATGATTGATTGGGTGTTACTGAGTATCGATACTTTCTCGATTGTCATTGTATCGATGCCAGACCTCACGGTTTCAAGTATACTTTATTAATATATATATAGGTATCCGGCACTGACCATTGCTGGAGTGATTTTTTATTAACCTACCAAGGTAGCAGTCATGATAGAGATTTTTTTTGTCTATATAATAAAATATTTCTGTCAAGCGTTTCGATAACGCTAGTATCGATACCCATCACCCAAACTGCGAAATCGTGTGCGAGATTCGACTATGATAATCGTGTATTTCGGGGTAGTCCAATTTGGCGTAAAAGTCGCAATGATTGAGCGTGATAAGAATGTGTGTTTTTCCGAAGTTTTACTACACATTTTAAATTCAACATTAAACCTGTACACTGGTTCAGTTAAATTTAACAAAGCATCACCGGTGTAACCTTTCAAAACTTGTAACCGGTGCGGTTGCAATTTCAGCATCGAATGGAAATTCACCTAATTTTGGTACTACCGCGAGAGAGTGTATGAGTAAAAATTACCCTCATTTAAACACCCCCGCAGCAGCGTGTACCCAACATGACAACTGTCACCACTTGCGCTGAATATCGTTCACATAAGTTTGTTTATTTTCGTTTAAATTCGTTCGTTTTTCCGTTTGTGAACGATATTGTCGCGTTAGATAGGTTTGATAATTTTTATATCATGTTTGTAGAATAATTGTTAGGGATAGATAGGCCGGTATTTTCCTCTAGCTGCGAAAAAGTGGTGCTGAATTAAGTCTCGGCGGGTTTGTTGTGGTCGGCAGCCATCGCGGGATAGTTTTAACTGTTTGATTTTTACAGTTTGTGTCCCGTAGGAGCGAAGATTGTTCCGCTTCGATAAGACCAACGAAGGTTGTTCCGTTGGCCCGTGAGTTGAGTGCTGCTGTTTATGTTCGCTCGCCGGATAGAGTTAGCAGTGTGATTGGCTACCCCCGGCTAAATAACAAGGGTTTCGCCGGGCAAATTTAAGTGTGTACAGGGTGACCCCCTGTTACAATTGGCGCACAGCGCAAAAAACCGCACTAAAAAATATATTTTTCTTAAGAAAAATATTTTTTTTTTGAGTGTGGGGTACCTCTACCAAAATCGGATTTTCGCTAGAATTTTTGTTACGCAAGTGGTGAGGTTTCTTCGGAAATATTGTTCGCGGTCGTATTGTTTAATAATTTTTTATTGTTATTTATACTATTCATATCAAATATTTATTATTACATTTATTTATTTTTGTTATCTGAATCGGTGATTTTGCGTTGGTTTTGGTGGAACTGCCGAGTTGTAGAAAGCTTGAGTCTTTCCCAGTCAAGGTGGTTGCCAACCCTAAAATTTTAATCCGATTCGAAACATTTTTTTTTAATTCAGCTCAAATTCCTGAAATATAAGGGAATCGTTAGTGGGCGAAAAAATAATACAAAGTTTCATACCGCTTCAATACTGCATGCTGTGTGCTTTTGAGTTCTTTTCCAAGAACATTGAGAAAATGGCAATGATGGTTGAAGAGCTCAACAGAGCTTATTGGTTGATGCGGGTTGACCATTTGCATTTTGATGAGCTAGATTTTGAGTTGAGCTCGCGGAATGTTGTCATCTCGGCTGATTCGGATTCGGCAGCGGCAGCGTCGTTTACGGGGATTGTTGGCCGAAGAACGGTCATCTCCGGTGGAACGCTTGCGCGTGTTTCATGGGGATGCTGCTGAAGAAATGGAGATTTGCCTTGGGAAGTTGAGCTCCATTAAGGAAGATCTACGTTATAGATGCCCAAACAAGGAGGTTTACCGAACAAGGTTACTCCATCTGGGGTCTAGACTCCAGATAATCCACAAATACACAGCAGGGGAGGTCAACCAGGAAATTTTGGGTTTGTTGGCGGAAGTTGCTGCTACATATCAAGAACATTTTGATTTGTCGGCAGTGCTTCCTCCAATTGAAAATACTGGGGAAGGTGGAGCAGGTTTGGGAGATATGCTGGGCACAATCGTGCAACCAACACAAACGGCACCCATTTCCCCGCAAAGTATAGGATCTGGTCCGCTCGTAGGAGAAGATGTTCAGTCTGTCTTGAGCGAGTTAAGGGACAAGATTCGACTCTACGTCAGCAATCCCAACGAGATAAAGCTCTAGCGGCTGAGAGGTCTGATAGCCTTTTGGAAGCTACTCAGACGCTAATGGGCGGGATTGCTTCACTGAGCACTATTGCTTCAGTTTTGCGAAAGACGGTTCAAGAAGTTGTCTCACTTCGTGAATCCGTTAGTGAACTTCGGGCGCTGGTACATTCTGAACCAGCTGGTGTTCCCGAGATTGATCTGCGGACCGATTTGGACGAAAGACGTGAGACGGATGAAATCGACGAGCCAGTAGAACCGGAAGTACATGATCCACCACTGGCGCCCACATTGAACCAAACCGTGGTGGAAAAGCCACTCCTGGACTTTCTGAAAGATCGATGTCCGTCACTTCCGATTGAGAACACGAAACCAGCTTTACCAGTCATTCAGTCCCAGGCCCCAAAACACCATGTGAATGGAAGGTCAAGTCCGACAGGTGGACGTTTTTCTTTGCCCAATCATACGGGTAATGAAATACCATCCTGCTCGGGCTACCATTACAATCGTCGACCACAGCGTGTTTCCGATTGGAAAATCGAGAAATACGCTGGGACAGATGACGGGCTAGGACTGAATGAATTTCTGGACTCCGTTGAAAATTATGCTCAGTGCGAGTAAATTTCAGAGGAGGAGCTGTTCAATTCTGCAATGCACCTACTCACTGACAATGCTCTTACTTGGTATCGGGCTATGAGATCGCAGAACAGGCTTTACAACTGGAACCATTTGGTTTGTGAGCTTAAGGCAAATTTCGTTCATCCGGAAACTGACGCCACTCTCAAATCAAAGGTTTCCCAGCGCCTGCAGATGCGAAACGAGTGTTTCCTGGATTATTTCCAGGAAATGGAAAAAATATTTCGTGCTATGGTTCCCATGACACCGAGCGAAAAACTCGACGTGCTCAAGCGAAACCTCAGGCCGGACTATAAGCAAGTTTTAATTTCAAAGCCAGTGAGTACGCTTGCAGAATTGATGACTTTAGGTAAATCGATTGATGCGTACAAAACACCGATTTGTCGAAAAGTGTTCGGTTCTCAAAAGGAAGTCGCTGCTTATTCGGTAAATCCACCAGTTAACACCTCGAAAAAGGACCAACCCAACAGAAAGGGAGGTGGTTCGAATAACAGCCACGTTGAAACCAAAACATTTTGGAGCAAAAACTCCCAAAAGGATAATTTCGCTTCCAAAACGCCGTCTGAAAACACGAAGAAAAAGCCAGGTGTTCAGACGGAAAAGAATCTTGTCGAAAGAAATTCGAAACCGGAATCCAAACAAAAGCCGGTGATTTGTCTTGACTATCTGGTGGAACAGCATCGACCTCCTAGTCACGGAGTCTATTACAACTGCGGTAGTACTGGACACGAGCATGAGGCGTGCAGAAATCCAAGACGAGTCTTCTGTATTTTGTGTGGATTCAAGGGTTTCGATGTCTCCCGCTGTCCCTACTGCTTAAAAAACGGGATTCGTACCAACTAAAGTCGCAGTTGTGTAAGGATGTGCGCCCCATAGAAAGCCTAAAATTAGACCTCCAAATTTACAACAGTTTTCGACCAGCTCATGATGAGGATTATCGTGATCCGTTGTTTGTTGAAACCATCATCCTCGATGATCCGTCCGATAATCGTCCTTTCGTTTTTGTCGCAGTATATGGCCATTCCTTCAAGGCTTTGCTCGGCAGTGGTAGTAATGCCACCATTATCACCGAAAAGTTGTACCGAAAGTTTTCCAAAAGTCCATTGAAAGGTTTGGAAAGACCAGTTGAACTTCGTTCAGCAAATGGACAGACCTTACCGATCCTTGTACAAATATATCTTCCGTACACTTTCCAAAACAAGACAAAGGTTATTTTCACTCTTGTAGTGGAGCAATTAACAGTTTCTTCAATACTCGGTATGGACTTTTGGCGCGCCTTTGGAATAACACCCGAGTTGCAAACTTGTGCTCTGTTGAACTCAGGTTCGGAACGGGACGAAGAAGTAGAGATTGATGCTCCGAGTGAGCCCAAGGAACAATTATTGTTGCCTAAACGTTTACTCCATCACTTTTATTAGGCTACAGTTGAACAACAACCGAAATGAAAAATAAAAAACTTCTGTTCAATGGTTGTTCAGTTAAATTTGGAGAAATTATCCGACACACAGTTGTTTAGGAACGGCGAAGAGGGTTTTAAACAACAACAGCAGAATATTTCATTCAACACTTGTTAAACCAGCGTTGAACAGCTGCACCGAAAAACATTTATTAGGCTACTGTTCGGCATGTGTACGACCTGTCGAACAAAATACTTATTAAACATCTATTAAACAGATCGACTTGAACTGTCCTACAGTACGGTCGCATTTTACCAACAGCTCGAGGCTAAGTCTTAGACTACCGAGAGATATTGAAATTTTGTTTTTCGTTTTCAACAGGCAATCTTCTTGAAAAACTACCTGTTGAAACGCAAAGTAATAAATTTGTTTTTAACGTTAACGAGTGTTTAGTGAGTAAATTTGGTTTGAGATATTTCTAAATAAATTCTATAGTGAAGTGAAAGTGTAGTAAAGTTTTCCAGTTATGCCTGGAAAAATAAAAAAGGTCGCTTTGATGCGGCTTCAAGGAAACGTGAGGCATCTCCTCCAAGTGACACTGAAATTTCGACTAACAGGTATGATATTCTTTCTTCCGTTGGGGATCAAGAAATTCAAACTTCTCATGCTGAGCATAAAGCCGTTATGAAGAAGGTTAAAGTTCCACCTATTGTGGTATATGTAGCAAATTTTAAAGCATTTCGATCAGAGCTTTCATCGTTTCTGTCGAATGTGAAAGTTAATTTTCAAATTGGCCGCCAAGGCGAAATTCGTATTTTGGCCGAATCTCTTGATGGCCATAAACATCTTTTACAGTATTTGACTGAAAAGATGTATAAATTATATTCTTTTGATGCCAAAAACGAGAGACCGTTTAAGGCTGTTTTGAAAGGTCTTTCAAATGACCAAACTATTGAGGAAATTAAAGAATGTTTGTCAAAATCACTTGGTTTTGCTCCCAACCAAGTAATTTTGATGAAACAAAGGGCAAATGCCAAAATTAATCAAACTGGAATACACCAGGAAAATTACTTAGTACATTTTGATCGTACCAAAGTAAATAATTTGAAACGTTTGGAAAAAGCACGTGTTTTATTTAACGTGCGAATAAAGTGTCAAGCCTATGGTCATGGAACTCGAAACTGCCATATGGCAGCAAAATGTATGATTTGTGGTGACACTGGTCACACGAAAGATATCTGCCCCGTGAAAGAGACCACTAATAGTTTCAAATGTGTAAATTGTGGGGGAAATCACAAATCTAATTTCTTTAATTGTCCTGTAAGGTCAAAAATTATTGCTTCCAGACAACGTAGGAATTCTAAGCAACCTGTTGTCAATGTGGGTATACAAAAGACTTTCAATACTGTTCAGGCATCACCAGCACTTTCATTAGCAGGTGTGTCTGTAGGTAATAACTTAAATTCAGATAACAAATTTCAGACAAAAAATCCTGTTCAGGCAACACCAGGCTGTTCATATGCCAGTGTCCTTACAGGTAATATTTCAAATTCAAACAGTAACAAACCATTCGTGTTTAGTGCTGAAAAGTCAGCCAATATTGATTTAGGTAGTCCAACTCCAGAAAAGATTGAATACCTACAACAATCCATGTTGCAGCTAATGTCCGTTTTGTTGAACGGTAACTCGATGTACGAGGCTGTTCAAGAAGGTATAAAATTTACAACTAATATTGTTATAAAATTGAAATTCAGCAATGATTTTAAATAATGCTGTAAATTTTCTAAATTGGAATGCTCGCTCTATAAAAGCGAGAGGATGAATTTTTCAATTTTTTAACAGTCCACGATGTGCATATTGCAGTTGTGACTGAAACGCTTTTAAAGCCAAATATTAAACTAAAAAAGAACCCAAATTACATGGTTCATAGGTTTGATAGAATTGATGTTGCCGGTGGTGGAGTTGCAATAGTTCTCCACCGTCGAATAAAACATCGTGTTTTACCCCATCTTGAAACCAAAGTTATCGAGAGTTTGGGAATTGGAATTGAAACAAGTATTGGCATTTTATTTATAGCCGCAGTGTATTTGCCTTTTCAATGCACTGGTGAGCAAAAAAATTATTTCAAGGGAGATTTGCGAAACTTGCCGACAGTTGTCAGATCATTTTGCCGAGACTTCGTCCAAAAAACTAAGCTTGACGAATGTCGTCTCTATTTGTTGCCGAATTTATCGTTAAACATTGTTGATGCCGAGGTCAGCAAAAACATTACTGGTATCTCGGCACAAATTTTACTCGTTGCCGTGTTTCGGCAATACAGCTGTCATTCTCATGAACGAGTTGCCGCCATTTTTCTTAGTGCATATTTATGCGTGTTACGGATGAGCAAACAGGAATCGGATACAAGTTTGGCTGAAATTTGTGCAATTACAAGTGTTTACAATCCGGTAGCAGAAAAAAATGTAGTACAGTTTGGGGGAAGTGGCTGGAACTTAAAAAGTGTAGTTTCAAATCGTGTGGATACAATTTTTTATTTGTTTTAGGGATAGGCATTAGACGTGATTTTAGATTAGATGTTTAGCTCAATGCCCTACTGGCGAGCAAGATAAAGATAAGTATTCAAGATTTAGTATGAATAAATTTCTTTACTTACTAAAACTCATCGAGCTTATAATTTATTTTTGAAAGAAAACTACCTGATTCACAGCAAAACTATTTTCTGCGATTGGATTCCACTGAAAAAACGGCTCTTTACTGTGCCGAACATTCAGTTTATATAACCGAAAGGTCGTTAGACTGGTTTGCCGCTTCTCGGCTGGATTTGCCGAGAGCACAGTCAACTGTGTACCGCGATTCTCGGCAAAAAAAGACATCTGTCAAATATTGGTTTTCCGAGATTCTCGGCAAAAGAGATTCAGCCGAGATGGTTGCCGAGCACTCGGCTGTCCAAATCTCGGCACAAACAATGCCGAGATTCGGCGAAATTTTTTAAGTGTGTACATGTTATTCTTCTATTAGGAATCCATCTACAATTGATTTGGTACTAACAAATCAAAGTCATTCATGCAGTGATTTATTAACTCATGCTGACTTTGATTCTGATCATCTTCCCATAACATTTTCTATTTCCCATGAAACTATTTTAAATCCCACTAGATCTGTGTTATCACAAGACTAATTGGGATAGATATCGTTCTACGATCGAAGAAAATTTGAATGATGATATTATTTTACAAAATAGTGCTGACATTGACAGAGCATTAGATAATTTTAGCAGCTTAATACTCAATGCCCGGAATTCACTTCAACTACTTCAACTTCTTATACGTTTGAAGAACATACGGAGACGTTAATACCAAAGATCTCGTGATCCTGCTTTGAAAATTATTTTTTCAAGAATTACAAAAGGAAATTAAACATAGATTCACTCTCTTGCGAAATGAGCATTTCATGAGAGAAGTTGAACAACTAAAACCTTATTCAAAACCTTTCTGGAAACTTTCGAAAGTTCTTATGAAACCTTCGAAGCCCATTCCAGTCCTTAAAGATGGTGACTGCATTTTTCTAACAAATGAACAAAAATCTCAAAAACTTGCTCAGCAGTTTGAGAGCGTTCATAACTCCAATTTGAACGTAGTAAGTCCTATTGAAAATGAAGTAAACCAAAAGTATGATCAGATCACCACCCAAGAATTTCTTTCTGAAGAGGTATTGGAAACAAACTTGAATGAGGTGCGAACTATTCTCAAAAAAATCAAAAACATGAAAGCACCAGGATATGATGGGATTTTCTATATCCTTATGAAAAGACTTCCCGAAAACTCTTTAAATTTGTTGGTAAAAATTTTTAACAGATGCTTTGCACTAGCACATTTTCCTACGAAATGGAAAATTGCCAAAGTCACTCCAATTTTAAAACCCGAAAAGAATCCAGCTGAGGCATCAAGTTATCGACCAATTAGTTTACTTTCCTCTATTAGCAAACTTTTTGAAAGAATAATTCTCAATAGAATGATAACACATATTAATTAGAACTCAATTTTTGCAAATGAGCAGTTTGGTTTTCGCCATGGGTATTCCACTACTCATCAGTAACTTAGAGTAACAAATATGATTCGAACTAATAAATCTGAAGGCTATTCGACTGGAGCTGCGCTTCTAGATATAGAAAAGGCATTCGACAGTGTTTGGCATAAAGGTATAATAGCTAAAATGTCAAATTTCAGTTTTCCTTCAGTTTTATTAGTTTAGTCTCCACTCCAGTGTTATTGTGTTGCTTGTCTCTGTTTATCTGTTTTGATCGTTTTGATTGAGTGTTCACGAGTAAGGTAATTATAAATATGAAGTAAAATCAAGAAATTAACTATGGTTAACATTTTTCAATTAAAGGAAATTACTTCTGCGTGGTACAAGCCGCTGAAGCTAGCAGTCACTGTGGTTCCGCAGCAATGAATTGTCAGGAAAGGCAACTACCTCAATTTACGAATTTGGCTTATATCATTTGCTAGAAAATAACGGTAAGTAGATACTACATTATGTTGTATCCTATTTGAATAATTTTACATTTCCATTTTTAGGAACGTCAATGAAATTCACACCAAAAGCAGATGGTGCATTTGACCGCGATGAGTAGGTGAGAAACTAATGAATACAATCATAATGTTGTGTTGTATAAATGTACATATATTTTTGTTTTGAACGCTTCGTATCGTATTTTTGATCGAACGCAATTTGGTCGAATCAGTTGAATATATAATGTTCACTTATACAAGAGTATTGCATCGATTAGTTCGTAAAAGGGATACTTGGTCAGCAATAATAAGAGTGTTAACAATATCTCTTTTTCAACACTTTTATTATTGCTCACGAAGGTTCATTTGTAACTCAAGTATTTTATAGTAAATTATTAATTATTTATTTTGCGTGGCTAATCAATCAACACTATTTTGATGTGAAATTATAATTGTTAGCATTTATTTGCTTTGGCGATTAGGGCTTGTTATTCGTATGGATTTAAACCTACTTGTCGAGTAAAGAGAACTAATCTTACAACTAATTTAGTTGCTTACTAATTGACTATGAAGAAAGCTTATTGTAGCATTTGGGGATTGCAGCGATTTTTATCAAATGTTGGGAATAGTTTTATTTGACATAGCTTCTATCATTTCGATACCAGTAAGTCCGTAATTCGAGTGTACCAAACCAATGATGACGCTTTAAAATCTTTTTCAGAATTTAATTCTGAATCCTTCGAAGCGTTCGAAGCGAAAATTTGTTTGTAAACCAAAAGTTTATTCTTCAAACAAAGCTTAGGGTTTCTAGTAATTAGACGACATAAGAAACTCATATATTTATCGCACTATGCCTGTATACTTTCAATTTACTGTTTGAAAATATATTTTATGATTAAACTATCTGTTTTTTTAGTTGCTGGAGGATTGATTACTGATGATGCGGGAGGAGAGGATGGAACAATGTAGCTACAACAAAACGACAACACCGAAAAAGAAAGGTGTAAGAGATTGTGTATTAGGCTACTGTCTGCATAGTTTTAAGTTATATATATTGTTTATTCAAAAGCAAGCTTAATCTGTAATCGGTTAATCTGTATTTAGGACATAAGAAAAAGATTCAACACCATGTATTTCTAGTGAATGTACGAAAATGGAATGTTTTTTTTTTAAATAAAAGACACTTTTTCATCGCACATCAATTAATGTTTAATCAGTCTCGTTTTTTTCAATAGGGCGCTTAGTACTCAGTATTATTGCAAAAGAAAAATTTAAATTCGATATCTTTCGTGTTATAGATTCAAGCTTTATTCAATGCAATGATGCAACCGGTTACGGAACACCGGAACCAAGCTGAACGAGAAAGACGATTCTGATGGAATTTATTGTAGTGAATATTTAACTGGGTATGGGGCTAACAGCAAAGGCATGAAAACGCTGTTAGAGCAAGCGCACCGGTGAGTTGCCATTTGAGTTGCTATTTTCACAACGCTGGCCGTTGCTATTTTGGATAGCAACCGATTTTCGCATCGGTCGTTGCTAATGGAGATTACCAATTCCACTTTTTCTTTTTCACACCGGCAGTTGCCAATTTCTGGAGACCGTCACTAGCCAGCGTTGGCAAAATGTTTGTTTGTGATGTATTTCGCATATCTTTTTCGGATTTAGTAATAACCAACTTATCCGTCAGTCAATCGTTTCCGGAATGAGCTACGTTCTGTCTACTTCATAAAATGTTCCCTCCATTTCACGAAACTTTGTTTTAACTTTGTTTCCGTTTTCCCAAGTTATCGATAACATAATTCTTTTGCAGGTTTTGTTTACTTGTGCGTACATGGATTTTTTCATCCTTATATGTTTATTTAAAGTAATTCCGTAAAACTGGGCACGTCCCGCAACGTTGGCTTAAATGACTATTCTACTGAAAGCTGGCGAACTGTCATTAGTTGTATTCTGTATTTCATGCTGTCTCGGTTCCCACAGTTTGCTATTAATATTTGAAATTTGCCGCCAAAAAAAAAACTTAAATATAGAACGCGTAAATTGTTTTCGAGTATTTGGTTGATTCTAGTGATGGAGTAAATGATTTCGCAGAACAAATTTCCTTATACGCGATTAAGAAAATGGTTTTTGGAAAGATTCGGGGCGGCTCTCAGCCTAGTAAATAGCCAAATATTGACTGCCATGCGGAGGAAGGTGCCATCCAGCGTTTTAACAATGTTTTTATCGGAAACACCGGTCTATACCGATGACCATTTCCAACGCCGCTTTCGAACGCATCTTAGGTTATTTTTGAAGATTGAAACAGCGTTAAAGGAGAAAATGGTTTTTTATAAAACGACCGAACGAAACGAGAAAATAGTTGGTAATACTCCCGAGCAGATTTGTGAGAATTTGAGCTTTCCGCATCGTGTAGGTTGCAGACCAAAATGCCAACCAAAATGGTCATCTCAATAAAAAACCTATACAAAATGTTCACCTGCCCGGAAAAACACCCTGTCCAAAATTTCAGGTCAATCGGAAATAAAATTGAGTAGTGGTTCACGCCGACACTTGCGTCCTACGACGTGTTTAACAAGCGAGGCAAAACGCTTCGTCTTCCGAAGCCGACCAATTGAGTCCGCATTCGAAACACTCATCATTTTCGTAATATTATTACGAACATTCACTATCGAGCACAAAAAAACAACAGTTTGACATTTCATCAAATAGCAACGATTTGGCTCGTTGCTATCGCGTTGCCAAATTTAATAACTCGCTACTACCCGAGGTGAGGATTGTTATTTCCCAAACCAACATAGCAACGCCCGGTGCGGTTGCCGCGTTATGGTGGGAGTTGCCTAACTAGCTTTAGAAACTTCAATTTAGTCACTGGTGGGCTTGCTCTTAGATGCACACAAATTTATGTTTCTTTAATTGGTTTTTACTGATTATGCTTTGATTTGAAATAATCCACCTTGTAACCAACCTGATAACCTGATTTTAAAGTACCTAATCGTAACAAACTCGGTTGACTAACCGTTTGCTCAATTTATTTATTTAAGTTGTGTGCTTGACGGAGAATCCGGGTGCCTTTTCAGGTTTCAAAAAACAATATTTCATTTTTTTCACCTTAATCTATAGTGATAGAAATTAGTGACATCTCAGAACTCGTTGAAAGGCAACTCTGGATATTAGTTTTTAAACAGCAGCAGGGGGGGCTAGCATGAGGGACTTTTTTACTCCTAACGTGACCAGTGGAGTACCCGTGTACCCAGAAATTAAAATTCTTGTAACGTTTGCAATTTTTATCCGATTTAAATAGTTTTAGCACTAAAAGATTCAGCGTCCGGGTTTCCCGTGGGTATATTCCGAAACAAAGGAGTTCTATGATTTTTTGAAAGGAATCTCACACTTATTGGTTCATAGTTTATGAAATTACTTCGACAATCTGTTTTCATAGTTTCGGGCGTTTTTGGTGATATACCTCCAATATGGTCCTTGTTTTGTTTACTGAATGATTACTCTAGAAAAGCCCCATGGGAAATTTGTTCCCGAAATGGCTTGCTGGAGTTGATTCATGAATTGGCTTTCATGATATGGCTATAACATCGTCATTTTTTTTTTAATTTTTTGGAATAAAAAAAAACTTTAGGGGGAACACTAACGACTTTGAAAGAAAATAAGTTGCCGAATCTTTTAGTGGTTTGGAAATAACGTTTATACTGCGTTAAACTAACTATACGAAGCGATTAGAAGGATGTTGCATAAAACCGGTAATCTAATGTTCGCGTCTATAAGAGCTAAAGAATCGTTCCTTGAAAAACTTCAAATGCATATATGCAGCATTTGAACAACACGTGCAGAATAACAGTCGCCAAGTAGCCGTTTGAAATATTCAAATCGCTCTTATTAGGCGAGAACGCCACTGATGAGCGGAGACCTTCAAAGCGCTTTAACGCAGCACATATTTATTAGTGTTGCCAATAATCTCTTGCAAACGTTTGAACAACTTCTGTTAAGCTGGAGTTCCACTATTGGATTAATATATGAACAAAGAATGCGGCAACGTTTGTACAACAAATAATTCAACGCGTTGTTTATTCAGCACCGGTTGCATCTACACTGCTCTTATTCCACATTTGCTTTCATAAAGGCTTCCAAATTGTTCCTTGGGAGTCTATACTTACTCCGGAACAGATGGCCTATATCGAACAGGTTACGACCTGTTTTCAGGCGGTAGTGCCCGGAAAATTGAATACGACCTCGCTAACAGAGCACAGGATCGTAATTAAGGAAGAATTCCAAAGTGCCGCGCCTGTTTGCCGATATCCTTATAAAATGACCCCAAGAAAACTGTCTAAAGTCTGGGAAGGAGTCGACCGTTGGCGTTCTATGGGTATTATTGAAGAGTCAGATTCCGATTGGTCTTTGAATATTGTCGCTGTGACCAAACCAGACGACTCTATTCGGCTTTATCTAGATGCCCGGCCTCTCAATAAGCGTACAGTACGTGATGCATACCCTCTGCCCCTCTGCTCCCGGGCGCATTTTAGGAAGCCTGCCTAAAGCCAAGGACCTGTCTACAATAGACTTAAAGGAGGCTTTTCTCCAGGTTCCGTTGGCTAAGGGCAGTCGTAAGTTTACTGCTTTCAGTGTGCCCTGCAGGGGTATGTTCCAATTTACTCGTCTACCCTTCGGTCTCGTTAACAGCCCTGCCACTTTGGCACGTCTGATGGAACAGGTGTTAGGACGAGGAAAACTGGAACCGTACGTCTTCGTTTACCTCGATGATATCATCGTGGTAAGCGAAACGTTCGAGCATCACCTACAATTACTCAAAGAGGTGGCCAAATGTCTATCCAAAGCCAATCTGACGATAAACCTGGCTAAATCCCGTTTTGGGGTTCCAGAGTTAAAATTTCTTGGCTATTTGTTGAATCAGGAAGGTTTAAAGGTCAATCCTGACAAAATTCAGCCGATACTCGGTAACGAGCGGCCGGTGACGGTTACTAAACTGCGCCGATTCCTTGGAATGTGTGGTTACTACCGGCGTTTCATTGATCGGTTTAGTGAGGTAACCGCACCTTTGACCGACCTCTTGAAAACAAAGGCCAAGAATATTGGCTGGAACTCCGAAGCAGAACTCGCGTTTCTGAAGGTAAAGGAACTTTTAGTCACTCCTCCAGTGCTTGTCCCGCTAGATTTTTCAAAGGAATTTATTCTGCAGACAGATGCCAGTGACACTGCTGTCGCGGCTGTTCTGGTGCAACAACATCCAGAGGGGGAAAAAGTGGTAGCTTATTTTTCACATAAGCTAACCACTCCCCAACGGAATTACCACGCTACCGAAAAGGGAGGTCTGGCGATGATTATGGCGGTTGAACACTTCCGAGGTTACTTGGAAGGTTATCATTTTCGACTTGTCACTGATTCATCAGCCATTACCTGGATACTGAAGACCAATTGGAAGACCAGTTCGCGCCTGAGTCGGTGGAGTTTGGAACTACAACTCTACGACATGTCCATTGAGTACCGGAAAGGTAAGGACAATGTCGTTCCGGATGCCTTATCCTGGGCTGTAGCAGCCATTTCGGCAATGTCCACTTCAGACTGGTATTGTTTCATGAAGTCTAAAGTTTCAGATAATTCTGATGATTACCCTGACTTTAAAGTCGAAGATGGTAAACCTTTCAAATACGTGGCCTCGAAAAGTGTACCATTCGACTCTCGGTTTAGTTGGAAATTGGTCCCAACTCCCGAGTGTCGAGAAGAAATCGTGCAACGTACCCACGATAAATTGCTTCATGTGGGTTACGATGAAACGATTCACGAGGTTCAAAAACGCTATTTTTGGCCTCGTATGGGACCAGAAGTTCGCGAATATATTCGCCAATGTGGGACCTGCAAAGAGATAAAAGCACCATTTACCTCAGTCCAACCGGAAATGGGTCAGTCACGCACGACCGGTGCACCGTGGCAGATGATTTCGGTGGACTATATAGGCCCACTTCCTCGAAGCAAACGGGGCAATCAACACTTGCTAGTCGTCCTCGACGTCTTCAGCAAGTACGTAATGTTGACCCCCGTTCGCAAAATTTGCAGCGCCTCACTTTGTGCGACCCTTCGCGAACAATGGTTCAACCGCTATGGAAGTCCGGAAATCCTGTTGAGCGATAATGGTTCGACGTTCATCTCCAGAGAATTCAGCCGATCCCTAAAAGAAACAAATGTTACACATTGGCTGAATTCGAGATAACATTCGCAGGCTAACCCGGTAGAACGAACGAATTGTTCTATAAATACGGCAATTCGCGCGTACGCCCGCACGGACCAGCGCAACTGGGATGCCCGCATTTCTGATGTGGAGCGCATCCTAAATACTACGGTTCATTCTTCTACCGGGTTTAGTCCTCATTTCGTCGTCCATGGTTGCGAAATGGCATCAGGGGATTTCCGGGGAGGGTGATCTGAAATCAAGACAGGACCAATTAGAGACAATCCGGGGTATTGTGGTTAAAAATCTTAGTAAGGCCTCAGAGGGTGCTCGACAGCAATACAACGGGCGACATCGCAAATTTGCGAACCCATTCGCAGTCGGTCAAATTGTTTACCGACGAAACATGAAGTTGTCGAACGCTCTCGAGCCTTATAACGCCAAAATTGGACCACAATACTTACCGGCGAAAGTTCTCGCCAAAAAGGGGTCTTCGTCTTACGAGTTGGTTGATCCTACCGGGAAAAATCTTGGTGTTTGGCCAGCTAATCTTCTCAAACCAGCCTAAACTAGTACAATTTTGAACCGGCGGCCTGCATTTGAACGGATTGTTCATTTGGAAATATTTCAAAGGCGACCGCCGGATTACATTTGGACTGTCGGTCCATTTATGCGTTGCTCTACCTTCTTCTAGTGAATAGTAAAAAGGGAGACTTACACTGCTGTTAGAAGGTTCTTCATTACTTTCGTTAACGTTTTGCGTGCTCCGCACTAGTGGCGGAGTAATAAATCGTTCCGTTGAAGTTTTGCTTTCTGTTCCATAATCAGTCGTGACGGTGTAAAGTTTAATTTTTTGCGGAATAGAATTCCGCGCCTTTTGGAAAAACACCCACTCACTGGCACTTGGAAACAGAAGGCAAACAACCGAAAACACATCACTTCGCCTTGTTCGGTGCCATTGACTTAGTTTTCACCCTCTTCAGCGGGGACTTTTTACAAATTTTTGTCTTGTTTGGGCGTTTCTTCATCGCACAAAACACTTTTCCCCTCTTCTATGGGGATAAACACGCACGCGCAACGTATTTTCGCCGCGAGAAAACCGTCGCGAAAACCTGAAAAATCGCGAAAACTGGAATGTGAACGGCGAGTTTCCATTCCGGTTTGTTTACATAAAATATTCATTGATCATTCCGCATAGGAATGACTTCATCGCCGGTTGACGTCTCCAAACGATGCCGTGCTGCCAGAAACGATAAGATGGATTCGGATTAGAAACTGATCGTTTGTGGTAAGGCAATGTAATGTATGTACGGTGCGGCCGAATGTGGATATGTATGAATGTGTGTCATCGGAACCGAATGTTGTGTATTCGGAGTCTTGCATAATACTGGGGTTTCAGATTTTAACCACCAAGGTGATAAAATTGAATTCCTTAGGGAGTATTTTTATTATTTACCGCATTATGCGAGAGACATTCTTTGGTCCCTCTCAAACGTCTCAGTATGGGAGATGCTTTTGAGATGAGCAGGGACAGAAAGACATTTGGTCCAGAATGTTGACGATGACATGGGAGGGGTGCCAGACGGAGTGTGTGAATGTGTGATTGGATATGCATGAGCGAACGAATAAAAGTTGGTGTGGTTGAATGAGAAGCAATGTTCTAGAGTTAATTCAAAATGTGAGTCGAATTGCAAATGGCGATTGGAATGAAAGGGTATGTACGAAAGAGAGAATAGAATGAGTGGTTCGGAAGTTAACTCTAGCTCAGGTATCGAGTGTTGGCACTGTAAGAACACGAACGTTGGACAGTCGATAAAAAAACCGACAACCGTTCCCCTGCAAGTCGGAACCGTACAAAATTAGTACTGGGACTTGCAGCATTTTGGGAAGATGAGTTGTCTTGAAGAATGGATTAGAATTGGATTTCAAGTTCAGGTCTTGATTGGGTCAGATGATAGCTGACTGCTTCTCGCTTTGCGAATGCTTTCAGAATTAGCACTTCACATCAAGACCAAACAATTTCAACGATTCGGAACTCCGGTCGATTAGTTTTTGGAATTGTTTACTTGTAAATTACGGAAGGAATGATAGGGATAGCAGATTTTGTACATATTTATTTATTTATTTGTTTATTTATTTGTTTATTAATTTATTTATTTATTTGTTCATTAACTTATTCATTCCCCGTTTATTATTGTTATCGGTGTTAGGTATTAGGTTAGTAAAAAAAACTGTTGTCATTTTTTTTCCACTCGGTGTGGGCGAGATTGTAACCGGTGCGGTTGCAATTTCAGCATCGAGTGGAAATTTACCTAATTTTGATACTACCGCAGGAGAGTGTATGAGTAAAAATTACCCTCATTTAAACACCCCCGCAGCAGCGTGTACCCAACATGACAACTGTCACCACTTGCGCTGAATATCGTTCACATAAGTTTGTTTATTTTCGTTTAAATTCGTTCGTTTTTCCGTTTGTGAACGATATTGTCGCGTTAGATAGGTTCGCTAATTTTTATGTCATGTTTGTAGAATAATTGTTAGGGATAGATAGGCCGGTATTTTCCTCTAGCTGCGAAAAAGTGGTGCTGAATTAAGTCTCGGCGGGTTTGTTGTGGTCGGCAGCCATCGCGGGATAGTTAGTCTAGCCTCGATCACGGTACGAGTGACACGCGTCGTTTGTTTTCGTTTTAAAAGTGCGCGTTTTAACTGTTTGATTTTTACAGTTTGTGTCCCGTAGGAGCGAAGACTGTTCCGCTTCGATAAGACCAACGAAGGTTGTTCCGTTGGCCCGTGAGTTGAGTGCTGCTGCTTATGTTCGCTCGCCGGATAGGGTTAGCAGTGTGATTGGCTACCCCCGGCTAAATAACAAGGGTTTCGCCGGGCAAATTTAAGTGTGTACAGGGTGACCCCCTGTTACAAACTGTACCTTGTGAAGAATTTCAAAAAATGATATTCGCTTATGGATGGTGAAAAACAATCTAGTTCTTGGCAACAAACGGCACAAAAACTGTGTTGCCGAAACAATTGATTTTCTCTTTGCGCGACTCTATATACACATAGACTCTGGGATTAGCGTGCGATTTAATTTCAGTGTACTTGTCTTCAATCCTTTCACGGAAAACAAAATCTACCCAACTGGAGGGTAAAAACTACCTTGAATGATGTAAACCTTATACAACTTACGTGTTGGGTATTTTGCAATGCGAAGGCTGAGTCGATTTAACTTAAAAGATTTTAATGATGCTTTTACTCAATAGTGGTGTTTTGATAAAAAGCCAACGTTGAGTAGTTTGAACCCAATATTGGATGAAAAATCAAACTGGTTGAGAAAATTCATAACCTAGGTGAAACTTGGACCAACAAGTTGCTTTCTTGAAAGTGACAGAGTTTTTTTGAAGTTTGTGTGTGACGAACGGTTAACGAGCATCTGTTTTTAAGAAATAATAGCCGTCAGTAAAAAGAAGTTTAACGACAAGTTCAAAAGTTTTCGTTTCTGTTAATCCCCTATCTCCAGTGATTTGGTTGCATTGGTTAAGCAGCGAACAGACCATACTCCCGAACAGTTGCGGAAAGTGAATAAATAGTGCCGGCGTACGCTGGGAGACTACTTCCGGAGACTAGTTCCGGAGAAGTATGCGCAAATGGCGCTGATAGCGAACCAATCAATCGGAATATATTAGGGATCCGTTATTCCAACGTACGGGGTGAACACCACCAAGAGTCGTGCCATTTAAAGCGCCTATCAGGAGGATTATCTGCCGAAAACTAAAAAGTAGGATTTACAAGGTTGCGATTAAGGCTATTTGCTAATTTGTTTTCGTTTTAGATTTTCACATCGTTTATCGATTTAAACGCGATATTTTAGCAGGAATTAAAAATTCCTTTAAAAAATATGGAGGATTCGCACATTGATTGAGGATTTAGGCCAACAAAGATTGTGCGATAGGCCAAAGCCTCACTGTCACTTGGAATGAGTGACACTCTATTGGTTGTGCATTCACAAATATCGTCTTAAGATTATGGGAAAGGTCGCAATGGTGGAATTTCAGGTTTCGGGATCCGCTATGAATAGGGATACCATCTAGTCGGAGGAAGAAATCAGGACACCCTTTTTTTCGGCACAAATTTGATCTAGGCCTAAGACCTCCTAGCTTGTCTCAAGGTACGATGCTGGGCTAAGAAGCCAGTTGTCATAGCTTCAAAACCCACCCTTAGAGAGATTGTTGTGATAAAATCGGAGCGCTAGTCCCGCAATCGTTTTGTATTCTTATAGTTGGCCGCAAAGTACACATATGTCAAATAAACAGAAAGGTCAAGTTTCGACAGCGTAATGTTTGTACCTATGCTTTGCCTTCCATTTGATCTACGCTTCTTTTATTTAACTGTTCTTGATGTAAAGGGGGAAATAAATGAGTAGAATGGTTGTAGTATTACTGTCGCAGTGTAAAATATGACATCGGGTGGTTCTATTTTGTTGAAAACGCGGGGCATTTTAAAGGCGTGTGACACTTTCCGCAGGACGTATTTCTAAATAGGACATTTTGTTGAAACGCGGGACTGCCTCGTTACTTTACAATTACTAGATGTTTAACGATTTAAACACCTAGAAGATTTCTTTCGTCACTTGACTGAGATTCAACAGAATATAAAATTCGTTCGCAGTGAGCGTTGTGTTCCGAAATCGTAGAAGTTACGCTACGAAATTGACTATTTCAAGAAAATCAGGACAAATGCCAGAATATGAAAAATAAATCAGGACTCTTAATTAGGATCTCTAAATCAGGACATGTCCTGCTAAATCAGGACGGATGGTATCCCTAGCTATGAAGGTATGCTGGAGTATTTAATAAACCTGCGTAGACATGTCATACATGGGGAGAAGAAAGGAAGACTAAATCGGTGAAATGTTTCTGTTCATGTAAATCGTATCGTTGATTCTTTAATAAACAATGTTATAATTATCATCTCTAACATTTTGGTTTTTATTTGAATGAAATTGAGTGAATTTTACCCAAAACATTGAGTGAAATTTACCCAAGACATAGTTTAAAAAATTGAACTCAATGTTGGGTATTTTTGACGGATTATTACATCTAGTGCGATATACCTACTATTGAATTAATCGACAACTACTCAAAATTGGCTTCCTGCACGGAATGACTGCGTTGAGTGAAATTGACATGAAGATGGGTACTATTCGTTTCGTGTTTTGCACATATTTCTAGATAAACATTTCAAAAGGTCCTATCGAAGCGTCATTTCATTTTGGTAGCGGTTCAGCTTTAGTATTGTCGCTGTAGCACTACTCTGCAATGCGCTGGTGAGTCCAATGACGCGAAGACTTCTAGCGATGTCATTATTCTACAACCATGGTACGTCACTCATGTTGTGTTACCTTGGTTATGGAAGAGGTGCTTCTTAAAAATGCTGCAAATATTTAATTTGTCTTCAATGTTTTGTGAGCATGATCAACTTCACGTACAGTACAATGCAATTTAAATGTTCTATTTGTAAATTCATATATTTTTACGACTAAAAAGCAATCGAAACTATTAAAAAATATTAGTGTTGCATATATTGGGACATTTTATATTGAATCAAAGACTACATTATATTGAAATACTACGAAATTCGCTGGAAAATCCGTGTCAGACGAGCGACTCGTTGCTTCCTATTTTTCTCTACATGGACAATAACTCTCCCAAGCGTGGTTTCAGAACGCTACCCGCATAATCAATAACCATAAACGGATGATAATCCTTATGGTTCAACGATACCCCATACAGTCGGGACTATATCCCGAACTAGTTGTTAAGCACGTTTTACGGTTATTGATTATGCGGGTAGAGTGATCCCTCCGCTATCAACTTGTGCAAATCCGGAATACTTCGTGATAAGGGCGAATCTAACAAACTGTAAACAAAATGAGATTATACCGAAAACGTATGAAGTGAACTACTATCTACCTTCAAACTTCGAGAAAATAATGTATCTCTTTTATAACTATTGAAATGTTCGATGTTTGTTAAGGGCGGAAACTACTTTATATCAAAATGAAATAGAATGAAGAATAAGCCCTTTTTGCTGTTTACGTTAGTGAAAGGCGAAACGTGACTTCATCTTGATGAATGGGCGAAATCAAAGTTGCCAACAAAATAAACATCAAAAGCAGAGGGCGTACTACGATACAATAACGTAAATACGGTGCATAGTAAAGGGCGATACTGTCGAGCAGATGAAAACAAGGCGCATAGTAAAGGGCGATACTGTCGAGCAAATCGAAATAAGGCGCATAGTAAAGGGCTACACTGTCGAGCAGTTCAGAGTAAGGCGCAAAGTACAGGGCGATACTGTCGAGCAGATCGAAAAAGGCGCATAGTAAAGGGCGAAACAATCAATTCTTGAATATACCATGTAAAGCGACTGAAATTCAAATTTTAGGTTTACCATCTACAAAGCTAGAGTAATTTTGCTTTTATTAGAATATTTGGATGACAAACATATTGTTCAATAGTTATTTAGGATTTGAATCAGTGATTGAAAACTTTGTTGGCCTTTTTTTGAGTTTTGTTGTCATTGTAAGATTCGCCCTAATCACGAAGTAGTCCGGAAATTACTTTACTTTACTTTAAAGGCGACAGACCGATTATCGATCCAGTGCCGAATCCAGAATACGTCGCCATGTCCCTCGGTCTTGGGCTGCTATCCTCCAATCGCCCCTAACACCTATTTCGCGTGCATCCTCGTCGACAGCACACATCCAACGAGTGCGGGGTCTACCCCGAAGTCGAAGACCTCTATCGGGGTTCCTGCTAAATATAGCCTTCGCTTGACGCTCATCCGGCATTCTCGCTACATGCCCAGCCCACTGAAGCCTGCCGTGTTTTATCCGTTTGACTATATCCGCCGATTTGTATGCCTGGTACACTTCATGGTTCATGCGTCTGCGCCAAACACCATTTTCTAGTTTGCCACCAAGGATTGAACGCAAAATCCTACGCTCAAAAACACCAAGAGCTCGCCGATCAGCTTCTTTCAGCGTCCATGATTCATGGCCGTAGAGAGCCACCGGAAGAATCCGTGTTTTATAGAGTGCAAGTTTAGTACGGATTTGCAGACTGCGGGACCTTAGCTGGTTACGTAATCCGTAAAAGGCCCTGTTTGCGGCTGCTATCCGCCTCTTTATCTCACGGCTAACCTTGTTGTCACATGTCACTAATGTTCCCAGGTAAAAAAATTCGTCGACTACTTCAAATGTTTCCCCACCTAGCACCACCGCAGCACCAACCTCCGACGGACTACCACGCACTCTGCCAACCATCATGTATTTCGTTTTGGCAGAGTTTATGACAAGCCCTAATCTCGCAGCTTACCTCCTGAGAGGTCCGAAGGCCTCTTCCACAGCTCTACGGTTGATAACAATGATGTCGATATCGTCCGCAAAACCGAGAGGCATGTGCGACTTCGTAATGATGGTGCCTCTTCTCTGCACACCAGCCCTCCGTATAGCACCTTCCAATGCGATATTGAACAATAAGTTTGACAGCCCGTCACCCTGCTTCAAACCATCTAACGTCACGAACGAGTCCGATATCTCACCGGCTATCCTGACGCTTGATGTAGAACCTTCAAGGGTGGCACGTATCAGCCTAATCAGCTTTGTTGGGAAGCCATGTTCGATCATAATCTGCCATAACTCATTTCTCTTAACTGAATCGTACGCTGCCCTGAAGTCTATGAACAGATGGTGCATCTGCAGGTTGAATTATCGAAATTTATCGAGGATTTGTCGCAAAGTAAACATTTGGTCCGTCGTGGAGCGTCCCCCTCGAAAACCGCATTGGTACTCGCCAACAAAGGTCTCCTGCAACGGCCTCAGTCTGTGGAACAGGATGCGGGAGAGAATTCTGTACACGGTATTGAGAAGAGTTATGCCCCGATAATTGCTACAGTCCAGGCGATGACCTTTTTTGTAGATCGGACATATGAGACCCTCCAACCAGTCCGAGGGAAATTCTTCATCAGACCACACTCTCAGCATGATCCGATGGATGGCACGATAAATCTGTTCGCTCCCGACTTTGAAGAGTTCGGCGGGAATGCCGTCCTTTCCGGCTGCCTTGCAGTTTCTCAGCTCTTTCACTGCTTTCTTCACCTCGTCCATGGATGGTGGATCCACAGCTTGACCATCATTCTCAATAGTCATCCTGCTCCTTTCGACTCCACTGTTTCCCTCACCGTTCAACAGCACACTGAAGTGTTCCTTCCAACGCCTGGCCACCTCTGTTTTATCGGTTATCAGGTTCCCCTCCCTATCGTTGCACATGACAGGGGCTGACACGTTTCGATTCCTGATTCCGTTGACCTTCTTGTAGAAGCTCCTCGCATCGTGCCTGGAGAGGCAACCTTCCGCCTCCGCCAGAATACGCTCCCAATGCTGTCGTTTCTTCCGGCGATGGAGTCTCTTTTCAGCGGCTCTTGCATCTCGATATCTACCCATGCTCTGACGAGTCACAGCCGTGGCCAACATGTGACCCCTGGCGCGGTTCTTTTTCTCCGTCACTCGCTGGCACTCAGCGTCAAACCACTCATTGGGCGCAGCTGCCGCAGTTGTACCCAACACTTCTCGCGCTGTAGTGCTGATCGGACTGGGGATGTGCCTCCACTGATCATTCAGGTTCCCTTAAACTCTTTCCTCAATCCGTTCATCAACCTTCTGCGAGTACTCTGTAGCCACTCCTTCAGTTGATAGCCGCTGGATGTTCAACTGCGTCCTCCTCGCTGCCTTGGATTTTAACTCGTTGGACAGCCGGGCGCGGATTTTGGCTACTACGAGATAGTGATCCGAGTCAACGTTCGGTCCTCTGAACGACCTCACGTCTGTAACGTCTGAAAAGTGCCGTCCATCAATCAGAACGTGGTCAATTTGAGAGCAAAGCTCTTCATTTGGGTGTATCCAGGTGTGCTTACGTATGTTCCGATGTGCAAAATAAGTGCTACAGATAGCCATCCCCCTAGCTGCAGCGAAATTAACAAGCCTCAGGCCATTGTCGGTCGTAGTAGGGTGGAAGCTTTCCCTACCAGTTACGAGGCGGAAGAAGTCTTCCTGCCCGACCTGTGCATTTGCATCTCCGATGACAATCTTTATATCGTGTCCTGGGCACTCATTGTATGTCTTTTCCAGGAGCTCATAGAACTCCTCTTTTTCGTCATCGGGTTTCTCGTTTGTCGGTGCGTACACATTTATTAGGCTGTAGTTGAAGAATTTGCCCTTAATTCTCAACACGCATATACGGTCGCTAATCGGCCTCCATCTAATGACACGCTTCATCTGTTTACCAATTAGCACGAAACCGACTCCTCTTTCTGCTTTCACGCCGCCGCTATAGTAGATGTGGTACTTAAATGAAGTGTCCGCAATAGGATCTACTGCTCGGAATTCGCGTTCTCCCGATTTCGGCCACCGCACCTATTGGATAGCTGCAACCTCCACATTCACCTTCCGCAGCTCTCTAGCCAGGATACTTGCGCGTGCCGGTTCGAGTAGAGTCCTTACATTCCAAGTACCGAGTTTCCAATAATCGTTGTCCTTTTTCGTTCGCCTAGGTCTATGCCGATTATTCCGTTCCGTTTTTATATCTGGATTGTTCGTAGTATTTGATATTCAGTATGCTGCCTTACTAGGGCTGCGATACCTAGTCTCGCGACGGGGCTGCCGTCTTTGATATAGCTGGCGAGACACCGCGTTTCATGATTCAGCCGCCCGCTCCGGATCAGACGCTGTTGTACGCCGCCCCTAACATGGGGAAACAGCCGCGTACGTTCCCCCTTCCCAGTCAGCATACGACCAAAGTTTCCACCGGGGTTGGTTACCCGATCTCCGCTAAGGTTACTCGTATCCCGGTCGGCGCTACTAAAGGTTTATGCTGGATGAAACGTCAAACAGAGACGATAGCAACGACCGGTGTGAAAACGGGTGAGTGCATGAAATAGCCGCGCTGTACACAGTCGCCATAACAACTTAAATAGTAGCGCACAGGATGCCCTAAGTTACGGTGATTGAATAGAGCTTTTTACGCCAGATCTCACAAATACAGGCATAGTCGTGTATCCTTATAAAATCGATTTGTTTTCAACCAAAAAATCAGCTGATATTCAATTTAGAAAAAATATTTCACTTTTGAATCCTAGTTCATTAGTGTAAACTGTTTTAACAAACTTTTAGTGGAAAAATAGATGAAATAGAACTATAAATTGACTTACAACTTGAATGCAAGTTCAAGGCAAGAGGAAATTTTTTGTTACCACGCGTGTTGATTATTTGCAACCAAAAATAAAACATGTATTAGTGAAATCGACCACTAATACTAGCGCAAATAGGAAGTCTATGAAAGTGATCGTTAAAAAAAAACGATCAAAGCAGATAGGACCTTTTGAAATGTTTTTCTAGATTTATTTTTCAAGCGGGAAAAATATCGATCTTGCCATCCGAGCCTTTGGCATCCCTATACCGAGTAACAGTGAATTGGAGTTGACGGTGTTGCTGATATTTGTTTGGTTTTTGCATGCGAAAAAGAAGGAAGGAAATATTTTTGCTTTTGTCATCACGCACATTTTGACAATTACATACGAGTGTTCACGTAGGTGCGAACAGCCTTCAAAATCTCTTTCAACGCGAATAAACCGAATGACAATGAACTCATGTCCTGGGCTCAAATTAATTTGTGCTCGCTGTCAGCAGTAAGATGAAGATGTATGAAAAGAAGCGGTGATATGCTATCTCGTTTTTACATATGTTGAGATGTTAGCCCTTGAAACATGGCGTAATGCCAAAGGGGTGTTGCCATCAGAAGGATCGATTCAGTAAGAAATCGCACGCGAAGAAATCGATTCAAAAAATTGCTGAATCGACCCGAAAAAATCGATTTTGAAAAAATCGGATCGACTTTCCCCATTGCCCAAAGTATTTTGAAGTTAAAAAAAAAATAATAGAAAAAAAAGAATAGATGACTATTCTAGAAGGTATGTTATTCAGTCGATGCATTAGTATTAGTGAGCGTTATGATTTTTTTCCAATTTTGTATGAAATTTCAAATGATTATGCATTTTAAACTTAACTTTTATAACATACTTTCCTAAAAAGTTTTAGAAATAGGCTGACCAGACGTACCGTTTTGTTTTTCACACTAAATCTAAAATAATATCAATTTCTAGTGTGTTTTAACTGGAGATTCACTCTCCAATCAAAAAAAAAATCAAATATAAAACAATATAAAACGAGAAATTTCCAAAAATGTTCAGAATTCCATGCAAAACGCGTAAATTTTCATAACAAGATTTTTTTGTGTGCGTGGATAGACAAAAATGTTCTGTCATCATCATCTGTACCTGCACGCTCGTGAAAAGTAACACGGCGAATGAATTAGTTTTAATTCAATTTCATAAGTTGCATGGAAACGTCAAAAAATGAATACCGCATTTGGTGATTCTGTGTAATTTTTTACACTGATTTTAGATTAATCTAGAATAACTCATTTTTGAATTTACCACTATAACTCAATTTTGAGTAGCAAGCATGAAAAAACGACACCATTATTTGACACGAGTGAAAAGGCGGCACCATGATTCAACATTTGTGCGCCATTATTTAGCCTTTGCGGCCGTGTTATCTATTCTTGTGACTGTTTGAGTGATTCCAAAAAATGAGAAAATCGCTGGGAAGGTGGTCACGGACATTTTAAAAAGCTTTAAGGTACACATATAAACTTTTTTCATTATTCATTCTAAAGAACCAAAAGTTTTCAGGTTGTTCGTGTCATCAGGAAAATTGTGGGAGAGTAAAATATCTAGTGATTATGCATCACAAAAAAAGAGCAAAATATACTTAAAAAATAAATATAATTAGACACCGTTCAGATTTTGTTTGTTTTGTTCTGACTGTTACCGGCACAAACCTCCCTCTCTACGCTAACATCGCATTTCAAACTGAGTGGTTTTCAATTCTTAAACTGAGTACTTTTAAATTCTGAAAATGGTTAGTTTTAAATTCAAAAATGAATATTTTTCTATTCAAAAATTTGATAGTTTAAAAATCTAAATCTGTGTATGTTTCAATTTTAAAACTGAGTAGTTTTAAATTCAATAAATGGATAATTTTGTACACATAAACTGATATTTTTTAAGAACTAAGTGAGTTTTATTAAACACAAAAAATGAGTTCAATTGTATACATCATTCTGAATAATAAATACACAGTATACACAATTTTGAATAACAACAGAGTTACTCAATTTTCGTGTTGTTCCACTTTTTATGAAAATGAATTGTTTTCTAATCATTTTTGAATTCATTTTAGGGAGCGTGTGGGCCCATTGCTACAACAAACATTCTGCTGTTCCTCCATCATCATCAAAAAACATTGGTTCTTCGTTTCAATGAGCTCCAAATGGCTTTATCCCATTCGTTGTTGTGTTTCGAAATGTGATACTCAAGCCAATCATTATAAGGGCGTAAAGAAACGATTTTTCCGCTTTGTTTCTGAACGTCCACCACAAAAAAATGCTAGTGAAAAAAGCAAACGTCTGTATAAACAGCGATTTCGTCTTTGGTCAAGATTGCTTCGTACTGGTGCAAAGGTGGATACCAAAAATATTTGGATTTGTGCGAAACATTTTGTGAAAGGTAAATAAACGAAAGTATTAAAAATTGTTTCCACTTGATAATCATTGCTTTTTATTAAAGGGTATCCTGCGAGTTCTTTAAGTTGCTACGATGAAGATTGGATACCTAGTCTAAAGTTGAATAAAAATATTTGCATGAGAGATGAAATAACACCAGAACTGTCTTCGACTGTTAGCAATAGCGTAAATGTCGAAAATCAAAATGAACTTTCTAGCACAGCGGAACCATTCTGTAGACTTTGTCTGAGAAAAAAATTTCATTTGAAACCCATTTTTTTGGACAAACCTTCAAGTTATATAGCTGAATTAATAGAGGAAATTTCAGACATTCGGTTAGGTTTCAAATCAGATTGCAATAGTTATATTTGTTTGGACTGTCACACAAAACTTCATGAAATCAAGACTATTCGACAGAAATGGCAGACTAATGATTCAATTCTGCGAAACGGAATAAATACAATCAGTTACGCAACTCCGATTCCGGTTGTATCCATTCCAGTTGAGAGGTTGTTGGAAAATAATCAAGTGATCCATAGTCGTGATAAATTCAATAACGTCAATATGAAGCAAAAATTATTGAAGACAATTGTGGTAAAAGAAGAAACTGTTGAAGAAATATTAAGTGATCAAATATTGCAATCAAGAATTGGTTCAGAACTAACCAGAGCTAGCAACATATCGGTTAATGACATGAACAATACCTCGAAAAGACAATATTCAAGCGATATAAAAGAGACTGATGCAAAAGATAAATCAATTCAAATATCATCCGATAACATTAAAATTGTGCCGAAAGGACAACTCTCAAACGACATAGAAGAAAGGGAGGAAAAAGAAAAGTTAATTAGAAGTTTGATGAAGAAAATTAGGAGAAAAACATTTACAGCTGATTGAAAAAGAAATATAAGTAAAAAACATATTGAGTTACAGAAGTGTTAGCCCTGCGTTAATTTGACTTCTTGCTTTTAGTGACATTGCTCTCTTCTTTTTCAAATATTGCGAATCACACCACTCTCGTTTTTCAAAAAACTGAATTGTGATATTTGCTACGTGTCGAATAACACCATAAAAATCACTCATTATTGAATTTTCAACAATAATTTGAAATTCATGCATCAATTTAACGCCAGAATGAGATTTTCTCTCCAGGATTAAATAAATAAGGCATACAATTTTTGATTTTAACTTTTTGTGATATTCAATCATTTTTTTTGTCGTCCGTCGGTGGTATTACTGTGTACATCTGACAAAATATAGGGTCCTTCTCAACAAGGATTCGGTCTAAGAGCTCATGTGGAGCCAGTTTGCGTCCAAGCAGAACGAGTTGTCGGGTACCATCTTCATCCTTACCGTAGCTTCGTGTTCTCAGTTGCATTTTTTGCGCCATGCTGTGAAATACATCAGAAAAAATAAATGGAAATTATCAAAAACCGTACGGTAATTGAATTTACTTGTGAAACAATGCGCGTTCTTCTTTGGTGAACTCGTTGCTGAACACCATATCATACTCGACTCCAATGTTGCGAAAATTCTGCATTGTACGCTGATAGAATTCCACGTCAATCCCATAAACATTGTCCCGAGGATTAATTTTTCCAGTTTTATTGTTGGCGGATTGGTTTGCTGAATTGACTCCTAAACCTTTACGCCCTATCTTTATTTGACACTTGATAGGATCAACAATTCCTTCATTTTTCGATCCTAGTGAACCCCCAGTCCAGCCGAGTTTCTGCAAAAGCTTAAAACCCAAATTGCTTTCCTCGATTTTCTTTTCCTTGAATTCAGTTGTAGCTGGTTTTCCGCTATGATCAACCGTTCCTTCAACAACTTTTCTTTCAACTTTACCTGCGAGTGACTCCTGTAAATCGACGGGGGTTTGTTGTCGCTGCAATGGAAAAGGCTCTATTTATTCAGTGTCATTGACATAAATGCATTCATCTTACAATGATATGATAGCAGTGCGACTGCATATTTGTCAGAAAAGTCTGCTTAGCTGCCTTTATTGCCATTTTTTCACCCTCACTTGATCCCGATGCTAATACAAAATTATTCACTCTAATTGCAGCAACTACGGTTCCATTATTTTTTTTTACATCCATCGTTAGTTTACTGTTTCCTAATTTGTCGAAAGCCATTTTCGTTTGTTCATAGTCATTGTTAAGCAAAACAATGTTGTTATGTGCATCTTTCAAATACTTAATGTTCGCTACAGGCCTGAACTTTCGGCTGTATTCTGTTCTTAGATCCGAACCTCGATAAGTTTCTTGATCGCTAGGAGCTTTTCGTTGTACTTTTAACGATGCAGCATTGGAGGCGGAAACGAATGTACGTTGTAGTTTATTTCTTCGCGACGCACGATATTCATTTGCTATTCCTTCAGATAGTTCCTTGATACGTTGCATTGTTTCTAAAGGATATCGACAGTGAAGTAATTCTACGTTAACAAAAACTTGCGCCATGCAAACGAGTTCCTCTTCCGGAATCGAAGGCTGATGTCTTTCCATGAAAAGTCGCCTTAGTTCCCAATGTTCATCCGGCTCATGCCTAGTGCGATAATCGTCAATGTTCCAGTCCATACTTGCCTGATGTTGGCTTTCAGCGGTGTCGTTCCTCGCTATTTTAGAATCCTGATTGTCGTGAGAAAATCCATCCTTTCGTTTACTCATTGTTGATTGTTGACAGACTACAGAAAATCACTAAAGTAAAATGCTAAGACCAGAGTCTATGGTATATAGAGTCGCGCGAAGAAAATAGTACGAGGGTGGTATCCAAGACACGACCGCATGTTTGACGTAGGACTACGATAGTTTTATAATTCATTTAGAGAATTCAGACTTTGTTCGATTTGACCACGTTTCACTTTCGACACGGTTTGACTTTGGCACTCATAAGCCAAAAACGAGCGGTTATGTTTAATCATAATTTACTTGTTTTCTTGTTTTGCTTTTAAACAATTCAAACTCAACAACCACCAAGAGAAAGGCATTTTGTCCATTATGTTGCCGAAACCAAAACCAAAATAGACATGATCAAAGCAGTACTTAATACCGTGCTATACCTCTAATTACTCGGAAGGGTCATATCAAGTGTCTAGGTCGTTGAAGGCTTCATGCGGACGTTGCGTTCCGGATACTTTCAGATTATTGAGCCTAAATCCATCAAACGACACCTCTAACAACTTACAATCCTAAAACTAGTTCATTGGTGGCTGTTTAAACATCTTTACGAAGCATATTGGTTTTCTATTGTCTTTTAAATAGCCTATAGTTGGTCATTTGAATAAATCTGAGAATAACAAAGTGTATAATTGAAAAAGGCAGCAACCCAATGCAACTTCAAATTTTAGGAATTTGAAAAAAGTTTTTATCATTAAACATGGATATGAAAATCACTACGGTTGCAGTTCAAATGCCATCTACTCGTCACGACAGCTAAAAAGAAACGAGCAACGGGGTAGCAAGCTTCTGATTAGTAGAATGTTAACACAACTTTTGTTGAAGAGATATTTTAATCATTATATAACAATCTTTCGCAATATTCTACCTGTCGATTAAGACATCGGCGTTTGAAATCTGTTCAGGGGTAGTAATACAATAAGCACTTTAAAACAATGAGAAAACATCTCTTGCAGCTATATAAAGCGAGCTCGTGATTGGTTGAAAGCTGGGAAACTGAACTAGAAGAAGTGGAATTCAACTGAACTTTTTACTAATTTACTGTTCATCGTACATCGTTCATCGTACAATGTAAAATGTACAATTATTGTATCACATGCTTTGGCAACCGTCGTCGTTCGATCAAAGCATTGGTGGTCAAAATCCGTTTAGTTGTAATCACATATTGGATGCAACATCCAACATCGTGATATACTGTTGCGTACAGAATTATTTTATCGCCGGTCGCACAGCGTAGTGTGCGAACACGCACCACTGTACGTCGACAGCAGCTACATTGTTTCCACTTGGCTTGACTGCACACAAATGGCAATCGAGTGCTGCTGCACTGACGACGAGCGACCGTCTTCTCATACATGGCTCGGTGCAGTACTGTTGCCTGTGTCAGCATGTTTTCCTTCAAGACATCAGTTTTAATAACATTCTCACAACAGATCGTTTAATTGTCTGATAAAGGAGGTTGTTACGAACTTTCCGAAAAAGCTTTTCTATCAAGACATCAAAATAGTCTAGGTTCATGGAAGCTAATATTAGTTGACCTATTGGGACGGGGAGGTTCTGTCAAATTTTTTTTTGCCACTGAATAGAGGTTGTCATAGCAGGCAGTTGGTGTCCACTCATGAAGTCTGTGCCAGGAGTGCTCGCATGTGATTGGTAAATTGTTCGTAAAAATACGACCTTGAAACTTTTCATCAATTTTCACTGTTTAACAATTAAGTAACAATGATATATGAAGAATCACAAAATTGTCCATCATTTAATCAATCCAACGACACATTGATTATTGTGATCCATCATGTGGTTACATCAGTATTACCGTTTGAAATCTTTCATTCCGACGTTACATCTTGGTTTCAAGTTTCCTCAGAATGTATCTCGATATAGTGCGGTTAAACGTAGTCCTACGTCAAAATCTATCGTTTCGGCAACACAGTTTTTGTGCCGTTTGTTGCCAAGAACTATACAGTTCCGTTTTTCATCATGCATAAGCGAATATCATTTTTTGAAATTCTTCACAAGGTTCACAGTTTTGAAAGATTACACCGGTGATGTTTTGTTAAATTTAAGTGAACCAGTGTACAGGTTTCATTCGTTGTTTTGCTTTCGTCTCGATTAGACGCAAATTGTTCATCTCCGTTTGAGTTTGCAAAATAACAATACACGAGTTATCGTACGGGTGTTTTTTTGTCGATTATTTCTTGTGCTGCGCGATAACAATAGCCGGTAGTTTATCGGCAGAAACATCTTCTGCACACTGGTAGGGGCAGGCTACCCCGCCAGTGATCCGATACGCAGCTGATATATCAGCAAGAATAATTCTCCCGCACCGCTGTTACCCCGCTAGCAGCACGGACCACCATACGATCGAGCGAGTGGAAGTCAACTACAAGTGGCATCTACAAGGTCGCGTGTAGGATACGGCCACTGTGTCACAACACGAAGCTGGATCGTCATTGTTTGTTCTGCGGAGACGCTCGATTAATCCTACTATCAGCCGTGAGGTCGTGACTTAGACGTTCGGTGAAGTATTCACTTTAGAATTTTTATCATTATTATTAATAGTATTATTATTGTTATTATTATAATTATTATTACTATTATTATTATTATTATTATTATTACTATTATTATTATTATTATTATTATTACTATTGTTATTAGTATTAGTATTACTGCCTTTTTTTTAATTTTGATCCATTGTAGTTTGAAAAATTGTTTTTAAAATTTAATAGCAACTATTTGACCCCCCCCCCCACATTCGAATATTTATCGTTTGTGTGCGGTAGAGCGTAACGCTCCCGCAAAATGGACGACATGCAGGTGCAACTATTCCTGGATGTGGAAACAACTGGGGAAGAGATTGAGATCTCCCCCATCAATTCCCCTCTACCTTCCCCGCTACCTAGCCCCGTACCAAGGGTACCGGCAACACGGGTGAAAGCTTACCCAGATGCTTCGAAAGGTCCGTTCGTAGTTTACTTCAGGCCCATAAAGAAGCCTCTAAATATAATTCAAATCGGCAAGGACCTGGCAAAACAGTTTTCGGACGTAACCGAAATTACAAAGGTTAGACCGAACAAACTGCGAGTTGTGAGTAGCTTGAAGCAAGCAAACGCAATTGCTAGCTACGAGCTCTTCACGAGAGAGTACCGCGTGTACATCCCTGCCAAGGACGTGGAGATCGACGGTGTGGTTACCGAAGGAAGCCTCACGGTCGATGACATTTTGCGTCACGGGGTTGGCTGCTTCAAAAACCCCCTGATTCAAGATGTAAAGATACTGGATGTCAAGCAATTGCATTCAGTATCCATCGAAGAAGGGAAGAAGAAATTCTTCCCTTCGGATTCCTTCCGTGTAACATTCGCCGGATCCGCACTGCCGAACTACATCTCTTTGGACAGGGTTCGTCTGCCTGTACGCCTGTTCGTACCGCGGGTCATGCATTGCCAAAACTGCAAGCAGTTAGGTCATACAGCCACCTACTGCTGCAACAAGGCACGCTGCAGCAAGTGCGGAGGCAATCATGCTGAGACCGCTTGCAGTGAGGATACTGAAAAGTGTCTTTACTGCGAGGGAACTCGGCATGACCTTTCGGCGTGTCCCGCGTACAAACAGCGCGAGGAAAAAATAAAGCGTTCCCTCAAGGAACGATCAAAGCGCTCTTTCGCAGAAATGCTGAAGAGTGCTGAGCCACCCTCGACAGGAAACATCTTTTCCTTTTTGCCAACCGATGAGGGTACATCTGACGATCCCGTCGAAGGGTGTTCTTATGCCATGCCAGAAGGATCTAGGAAGAGGAGAATGATCAACTCTCCTAATCTTTCTCGCAAAGGTCGCAAGATAACCCCTAGCGGAATGACCAATAAGCCAACACAAAAAGGAAGCGGTGAAGAAAAACCGAAGCAAGTACCTCCCGGTTTTAATTTAAAATCAAACCAGGAGTACCCACCGCTTCCTGGGGCACCAAAAACCCCTCGGGCACCCATTTCTCGATCAGAAGATAAAATAGAAACAGGGTTCATAAAATTTTCTGATATTGTGGACTGGATATTTAAAACATTCAACATACCAGATCCCCTACAAAATATTCTTCTTGCCCTTCTTCCTACAGTGAAAACCTTTTTGATGCAACTAGCAGCAACTTGGCCCCTCATTTCAGCTATCATATCTTTCGATGACTAATACGGCGAAAGAGGTTAGGAATTTTATCACTGTATTACAGTGGAATTGCAGAAGTATCATCCCCAAATTCGATCTATTTTCTCATTTAATAAATACATACAATTGTGACGCATTTGCGCTCTGTGAAACCTTTCTCAATTCAAACGATCAACTCAATTTCCACGATTTTACCATTATTCGTCGAGATCGAGACTCACACGGTGGAGGGGTACTTTTAGGGATTAAAAAGTGCTATTCCTTCTTCCGAATCGACCTCCCCTCGATCTCGAATATTGAAGTCGTTGCCATTCAAACGAATATGGATGGAAAAGACCTATGCCTTGTTTCGTTATATATGCCTCCATCCGCGCGGATTGAACAGAAGCATCTCACTGATATAGCAGAGTTGCTTCCCGCGCCTTTTTTGATATTGGGAGATTTTAATTCTCACTGTTCGCTATGGGGGTCGCTGTACGACGACAACCGATCTTCTTTAATCTGTAACTTGATCGACGACTTCAATATGACAGTTTTGAATACTGGGGAAGCGACACGTGTACCTAATCCTCCAGCACGTGAAAGCGTGCTTGACCTATCCCTCTGCTCGACATCACTAGCGCTAGATTGCCGGTGGAAAGTAATCAACGATCCCCACGGTAGTGATCATCTTCCAATCGTTATATCAATTGCTAATGGTTCAACTCCCCCGAACCCAATCAATATTTCCTACGACCTTACACGTAATATTGATTGGAAGTGTTATGAGTCTATTATAGCGCAATCTATCGAGACTCACGAGGAACTTCCTCCGGAGGAAGAATACGCGTTCTTAGCTGGCTTGATAATCGACGCCGCGACTCAAGCTCAGACGAAACCGATACCCGGGGTAACGATTAGACAGCGCCCTCCCAACAAATGGTGGGACAAAGAGTGCTCTGAGCTGTACGCGCGAAGGTCTGCGGCGTATAAGGACTACCGGGAGTACGGCACTGTCAACCTGCTTCGAAAGTACGAGGCACTGGGCAGGCAGATGAAGAGCTTAGTAAAGGCGAAAAAACGCGGGTACTGGCGGCGGTTCGTAAACGCGTTGTCCAGGGAAACAGCGATGAGCACTCTTTGGGATACCGCCAGGCGCATGCGGAACCGTGACGTTTCGAATGAAAGCGAGGAGTATTCAGATCGCTGGATACTCGATTTTGCCAAAAAGGTCTGTCCAGACTCTGTACCGGAACAGAAAACCTTTCGCGACGCGTTATTAGTAACTACGGAAGAGCCTCCATTTTCGATGTTGGAATTTTCAATGGCTCTCCTGTCGTGCAACAATAAGGCTCCAGGGTTAGATAGAATAAAATTCAACCTGTTGAAGAACCTACCCGACTCTGCAAAAAGACGCTTGTTGAATTTATTCAACAAGTTTCTTGAGCTAAATATTGTTCCGCATGACTGGAGGGAGGTAAAAGTCATTGCTATTCGGAAACCCGGGAAACCTGCCTCTGATCACAATTCATATAGGCCGATTGCGATGCTCTCTTGCCTCCGGAAATTAATGAAGAAAATGATCCTCTTACGGTTAGACAAATGGGTCGAAACAAACGGGTTACTTTCAGATACTCAATTTGGCTTTCGCCGGGACAAAGGGACGAACGATTGCCTAGCGTTGCTTTCTACTGAAATTCAACTAGCCTTTGCTCGAAAAGAGCAAATGGCTTCTGCGTTCATGGATATTAAGGGGGCTTTTGACTCTGTCTCTGTAGAAGTTTTAAGCGCGAAACTTCATTCGCAGGGACTTTCACCATATTTGAATAACTTTTTGCTCAATTTGTTGTCAGAAAAGCATATGTATTTCTCACATGGCGATTCGACAACTTCCCGAATTAGTTACATGGGCCTCCCCCAGGGCTCATGTTTAAGTCCTCTCTTATATAATTTTTACGTCAATGACATCGATGAATGTCTTGCAAATTCATGCACGCTAAGGCAACTTGCAGACGATAGCGTTGTATCCATTACTGGTGGCAAGGCTAGCGACCTGCAAGGACCATTGCAAGATACCTTAGACAATTTGTCTGAATGGGCTCTTAAGCTGGGTATCGAATTCTCTCCGGAGAAAACTGAGCTGGTCGTTTTTTCTAGGAAGCATAACCCAGCTCAGCTGCAGCTCCTACTAACGGGTAAAACGATCTCTCAGGTTTTAGTCGCTAAATATCTCGGGGACTGACAACGATATTGTCAGTTCTTGAGTACGGCTGTTTCTGCTTTCGCTCCGCCGCGAACACGCACATTATAAAATTAGAGAGAATACAATATCGTTGTTTGCGTATTGCCTTGGGTTGCATGCAGTCGACCCATACGATGAGTCTTGAAGTGCTAGCGGGTATTCTTCCGTTGAAACATCGTTTTTGGAATCTCTCTTACCGGTTGCTAATTCGATGCACAGTTATGAACCCATTAGTAATTGAAAATTTCGAGAGGTTGGTCGACCTTCAATCTCAATCCAGATTTATGACTTTATATTTTGACTATATGGCTCAAGATATTAATCCTTCTTCATACGATTCCTCCAATGTCGCACTTTTAGCTACTTCTAATAATGCTATATTCTTCGACACCACCATGAAACAAGACATTTCTGGTATCCCGGATCAATTGCGACCCCAAGAGATCCCTAAGATTTTTTCCAATAAGTTTAAACATGTTAGTTATGATAAAAGCTTTTACACTGACGGATCTAATCTAGATGAGTCCACTGGCTTCGGTGTTTTCCACGAAAATTTTACCGCCTCCTACAAACTCGATGCTCCTGCTTCCGTGTACGTCGCAGAGCTTGCTGCTATTCAGTACTCTCTTGGAATCATCGAAACCCTACCCATAGACCACTACTTCATCTTCACAGATAGTCTCAGTGCCATTGAGGCTCTGCGATCAATGAAGCCTGTGAAGCACACCCCGTATTTCCTGGGGAAAATACGGCGGTTTTTAAGTGCTTTAACAGATAAAAATTACCGGGTTACCTTAGCGTGGGTCCCTTCTCATTGCTCGATTCCGGGTAACGAAAAGGCTGACTCTTTAGCTAAGGTGGGTGCTATTGACGGCGATATTTATGAAAGACCAATTGCTTTTGATGAATTTTATAGCATTTTGCGTCAGAGAACACTCAACAGTTGGCAATCATCATGGAACTCAGATGAACTGGGACGGTGGCTACATTCCATTTTTCCTAAGGTATCGACGAAAGCATGGTTCAAGGGGTTGGATGTAGGTCGGGACTTCATTCGCGTGATGTCCAGACTTATGTCCAATCACTATACGTTAAACACGCATCTCTTTCGTATAGGGCTTGTAGACAGTAATCACTGCGTTTGTGGCGATGGCTACCATGACATCGAGCATGTTGTTTGGTCGTGTACCGAATACTGTGGTGTTAGGTCTGAGCTTATAGATTCCCTTCGGGCCCGAGGAAAACAACCGAACGTACCCGTTAGAGACATTCTGGGAAGCGGTGATCTCCAGTACATGACACAGCTATACGTGTTCATAAAACACGCTGGTATTAAAATATGAAACTCTTCTATCTATTTGTTAGATTACCATTCCCGCTACACGCTGAAAGAAGATGATACACTAAGCTGGAGACACCCAAACGAAGACTCGGCATCTTCATGTTCACGCAGACACCTCAGTCCAAACTGCTCAAATAGAACATCACTGCTTAGCCATGTACAAATAAATAAATCGTATAACTCAATATAGTTGAAATCAAAATTGTAACTCCCCTCCTCTCACCTTAAATCCCCACTAGCTCGTAGTCGGCCGCGAGAATAAAGAAAAGGCCTCCCTCTTTTCCCTGCTAATTTAGAATTAAAAAAAAAATGTACTTGGCTCAGTTAAACATAAATTGTATCGTGCCGTGTCAAATAAACTATTTAAAAACAGTGTACAGGTTTAATGTTGGATTAAAATGTGTAAGTGAAACTTCGGAAAAACACATATTCTTTATTACGCTCAATTACAACACTTTTCATCCACTCCTAACATTATCACCTTGTTTATTTACATTGCTCGATTGGTACCGTCGTTTGACACTGATTTGGTTCCTTTGGTTTCATCTTTGCGGGACTCTAAAACATAGACTCTGGCTAAGACAAGACGCGACAGGTGGCTTCTTATTTTTCTTTTCGTAACGGCCGTCATCCCCGTAGAATTTTTTTTGAACGTTCCATACCGTTGATGCCAGAATGATTATTTTTAAAAACTTCTGCAGGTCAATGAAAATAAAACAAAATAAAATTGCAATATATTGACGAATAATACTCAATTTTTATTTATTATTTTATGTTCAATAAAGCATACTTCTACTATCAGAAAATACAACGAGGTTATTTTTCACTGTAAAGCAGTGTTGCTGGAGTGTCATAATTTAGCTGTTATAATTGTTCATAAATAATGATGCAAAAGAATGCAAGGTACATGATATTGCCGAATAATGTATTTCACTGTTATAACTTTAAAAATGCATTGATTAATCGTTCTTTACTATTTCGGTTGAAGTCCAAGAAACTTAGGAAGAAAAAATTTGGGTACCAAGAAACTTGGGAAGAAAAAAATTGATAGTAGAAGTATGCTTTATTGAACATAAAATAATAAATAAAAATTGAGTAGTATTCGCCTATATATATTACATTTTAAATTTGTTTTATTTTCATTGACCTGCAAAAGTTGTTAAAAATAATCATTCTGGCATCAACGGTGTGGAACGTTCAAAAAAATTTCTACGGGGATGCCGGCCGTTACGAAAAGAAAAATAAGAAGCCAGCTGTCGCGTCTTGTCTTAGGAGTGAAAGTGAACAAAAGCATCCATAAACTTTTTTTTTTTACAATTCTTTCAGAGTTCTCCCTTCCCACTTTTGCATGGAAGTGAACTGTCAAAACACCTCATTACATTTAATGCGATGGAAACAAGACAACAAAATCAGTTTATCAGTTAACGAAGATTGTCAAGGCATCGGTCAGTGTCAGTGAAAAAGTGTTTCGGTGAGGTTCATTTTGGTTGAGTGGACTGTTTGTTTTTCTTTTTCGCTTTGAAATGAAGATCATTTGGTTGGATTTGTCGTTAAATTTTATTCCGTAACCGTGAACGGTCGCGCGATCTATTTCAATCTGAGTATAACAACACGTTACTAGGACGAAAATCTAGTGTATCTGAAAGAGTGCTGCGATCATTGGAAGTGAAAATTGAAAATGATTGGCTGTAATTTTCGAAGAATTTTGCTGGGGAAAATGACTTTTATCAGCACTGTATCGGATTCAGCCAATCAGCAGCCGGTTCAAATCGGTTGCATGTAACGGTGACCAGCTGTCGCGTCTTGTCTTAGGTAAAATCCTGTAAAATCTAAGACAAGACGCGACAGCTGGTCACCGTTACATGCAACCGATTTGAACCGGCTGCTGATTGGCTGAATCCGATAACGCAATCGTCACGTAGAAAATACAACGAGGTTACTTTGCATAGTAAAGCAGTGATGCTGGAGAGTCATAATTTAGCTATTATAATTGTTCATAAATAACTAAGACAAGACGTGACAGCCGTTACATTCAACCCATTTGAACCGGCTGCTCATTGGCTGAATCCGATAAGCAATCGTCACGTAGAAAATACAACGAGGTTACTTTTCACTGTAAAGCAGTGATGCTGGAGAGTCATAATTTAGCTATTATAATTGTTCATAAATAATGATGCAAAAGTATGCAAGGTACATGATATTACCGAGTAATGTATTTCACTGTTATAACTTTAAAAATGCATTGATTAATCGTTTTTTACAATTTCGGTTGAAGTCCAAGAAACTTAGGAAGAAAAAACTTGGGTACCAGGAAACTTAGGAAGAAAAAATTTGATAGTAGAAGTATGCTTTATTGAACATAAAATAATAAATAAAAATTGAGTATTATTCGCCTATATATTGCAATTTTAATTTGTTTTATTTTCATTGACCTGCAGAAGTTGTTAAAAATAATCATTCTGGCATCAACGGTATGGAACGTTCGAAAAAATTTCGACGGGGATGACGGCCGTTACGAAAAGAAAAATAAGAAGCCAGCTGTCGCGCCTTGTCTTAGATAAATAATGATGCAAAAGTATGCAAGGTACATGACAAGGCTGTGCGAGATTTCGAATGATATCGTATAATTTCGCAAAACTCGAAATTTCGCGAAATTTCGGTTTCGCTTGATTACCGGAAAGTTTCGTTGAATTTCGCTAAACTCCGCCTAAAATTTCGCGAAATTAAACTTCTAATTTCGACGATTACGAAATTTCGGACCAAATTTCCGATGCGCATTATTACATTATTTTCTGGGTTGTGCTCGTTGCGACTATAAATTTAATTGAATAAATCTCAACAGATATTTGGTTTTCTAATAAAAGTCAGACATAGAAGACGAAAAGACCACGTGGTCTTTTTTCTGACTTATAATTTATTATTGCCACCAAGAATATAGCTTTCGCATTTTTTTTTTATTAATAAATTTTTTTGACACGACTTGATAATTCATAAGTGTCACGGAAAGTTTGCGATTTGTCAGCAATTATGGCATTTACTTCTACAGAATAATAATTCTATTTTGCAATGCGTCAGGATTTGTGACATTTTCCTGGAAGTATATTTCAATACTCAACGATCGGCAAAAAAATCAACGCCTTGGTCTTAAAAACAATATATATGACCTGGATGCTCGTGAACAGAAGGAAGAAAGAAAGATGTTTATATTTTGTTCGACATTCAAAAACCATTGCAAAATTTATCGTAGATGATCAAACTGCTTAAACAAATTTTATTTATTTTTATACTCAGCAACAAATTGTATTGAAAATGATTCTGAATATACTCAACAGAATAGCGTATATTAATTACTTTCAGGTAAGGAAATCGAACGTCTTCGTCAGTGGTTTTCTTCGGCAGTTTTTCTGCAGCAATCTTATTTAAAAGGGGGCCGAAGAAAACCACTGACGAAGGCGTTCGATACCCTATTTGTTAAAGACAGTGAAATTTTATTAAAAATTAAACAACCATTTTCTTTTTTTTTTCATTTTTGTTTTTGAGAAAATGATATTACCGAAAATTTTATTTACAATTTGCGCAATTACTAATAATCAGTTTTCTTCGACCTTCATTTTTTTATAAATTTTTCATACTTTATTGTACATATATTTGTAGAATGAGATCATAAATCAATTCTTTTATGAAAATCTAAATGAGTAACATTTTGCTCTTCAAAGTTTCTGATTGTTTTTACTTAGATATGGCGTTTCCTTTTACTTTATTTATCTTTATTTGTTCTGGAAAATTTAGGATAACAGGCCTATCCACAATTAGTATTAAAATACACTAAAAATAAAAACAACGAGATTTGAAGAATATTTAATTATTCAGTTACGGTAATAAAATAGTGCATTTTTGAAAGGCCCGTTCGTCATACATTTTAGGCAAAAAATTATAAAAAAAATTATCCGTATTGCGAACAGGAACAGTCTGATTAGAATTGCTTTTTCAAAATTTTTACCAAACATATATAATCAGACTATTTTCCGTTAGGGCACTTGGCAAATAAAAAGACCACCTGGTTAAAGTTGGTCGGGAACTGGGGGGAGGGGGCTTACCAAACGACCACGGGTGGAAGGGGGGGGTGGTAGTGGGAATAAAAGGGATCAAAATATGACCACGTAGTTTAGGAATGGCCCCAAATGCATTTTATTATTTTTGGTATCGCTGAAACTAACAGGTCATTTTTGACGTGGGACACGTCTTTGTTTACTATACTGGGATGCATTCTGTAAAATTGGAAATGAAACGGGCAAATGTTGCGTCAGATTTCAAACGCTAATAACAGCATAACCACATGATGGATAACAATAACCAATATGTTGTTGGATAGATAAAATGTATAACAATTTTGTAATGTATTAACTATCACTCTAATTTCATTGCTAAGCGGTAAAATTGATAATAATTTCAATAACAAATTTACGCGAATAATGAACCAATTACATGCGAGCATTCCTAGCACAGACGACGTGAATGGACACCATCCGTTCCCTGTGATATTCCCTGTATCAATTTCGAAATAAAAATTGACAGAGTCTCCCCGTCCCAATAGGTCAATTTATTTTTGCTTCCATGAGCTTAGACTAATATGATGTCTCGAAGGTAAAAGTTTTCCTAAAATTTTGAAACAATACCCATCCTTGAACAATCTCTAAACCTGCGTGTTAGGTACTGTAGAACCTAATAAAAACTGATGTCTTGAAAGAAAACATGCCAGTAAAAGCAACAGTACCAGTGGAGTATAGAACCGCAGGTCTCTCGTCGTCTATGATTGCATTGGTACTCTTCTATTCGTACTGCAGCAGTACTATTCGTATTGCAGTGGTACACTTTTGTTCGTACATTTCTATTCGTATGCAATTGAGGAAAAACTACAATGCTGCTGTTGATGGTGATTGAAAGTTTATTTCATAAATATGATTGCCATGAATTACTCAACAAGAGTTGTAAATTTTTGCAACGGATATTTTTTAAATTTTATCTTCGATATTCACTAAATAATCGTGACCGGATAGTATCGAAAGAGTTAATTCCTAAATATATACATTTATAGAAGAGTAAGAACCTGCGAATGCTTGTGATTTTGTAGTTTATTTAGTAAGATTCGTACAGAATCTCTTTTTATATTTCAAAATTGTTAGATGATATATTATTATTCTAAGCTTTACCATAATAAACGTATATTTCCTGTCTTCGTAATACAGCGAATGTAGTTGCAGGCAAATGAAAAAATTGTCAAGCAAAAAATAAAAATGTAATTGTGGATTTCTACGATTTTTTGCTGGAACTTGTTAGGAATTTTGTTCAAAATATTTTCTTATGTTTTCCAATTGATGAACCTTTGTAAGGGCTTCCATATTATTTTGAAAGTAATATCCATACTATAGATTTGATTTAGTTAGAGTTAAATAAGACAAAACCATTCATTATGATAACGTAAGCATTATTGGATTTGGTTTTTGAGGATATAGAGATAATTCTGACTTTGACGCATTATGAAAAATTCTTGGTGCTTCTTCAACAAGCACGATATGCTTGTGCCTTGTTAAATACATATTTTTTTGCAAAAAAAAAAAAATACTAAAGGCATAATATCGCCAAATATAAATGATATTTCTTCGAGTGTTGTTGAATATATTCCAAAAATTGATTTCCAGGGGAGGCTGAAAATAAACACATTGATTCTGTCTGCAGACTCTGTATATTTTGTAACAAAACATCCCCTAATTACAGTGTTCAGTCCCACGTCACCATTTCATACAACCCTAGGGCTGTATACCTTGTAGTATTTTAGGACAAAATTATTTTCTACAACTTTACCAGAGACACTAGTTATGCCAGTCAAACAAATCGATTTAGCTGAAAAAATATTTTTAATCTCCGATAGAGCACTCTGTGTATAATTGAAATATTTTTACAACCGAAACAGTTTGTTTGATTGGCATAGTGTCTCTGGCAAAGTTGTAGATAAAAATATTGTCCTTCCAAAAATAAACACGCTGTGAAAAAAAAAATTTGTTTTGAAAAAATATATTCATCGCTCCGGTATCTGCTTGTAATTTTTATACAAAAAAATTAGATTTTTGAAGAATATTTTCATATTAGTTTTAATGTTTCTCTTACATTTAAAATAAATGAATTCTTTTTAGTGTTTTTTTTTTATCGGAGAGATAAAATTACTATCGAAAACTTTGCCGAAGACGTCAAACTGATCAAAACACTTTTGGCTCTGAAAATATTTGTAATCACAATAATCCTCCCAAAATAGCATTTTAAATAGCTTCTCAGCCTATAGAAACATCTATGCAAAGTTTGGGCCAAATCAAAAATGACAAAAAATATTGAAACTGGACATTTTTTGTCGAACTGCTCAGTTAAAAATCAACTTTAACTTATTTAAAAAACTGCGCAAAAATATTGACAACTTCAAAGTTTACAGAATAGTTAACTTAAAGTTTGTTTTCCTCGAATTGATGAAGATGTCACTTGGTCTAATCTGACTAAACGGCGGTAAAAAAAAATCAATAACACTGGTCGACAAAAGCGAAAAAAAAGTTTCCCTAAAGCTCAAAATGGTTGTCCTTTTTTCTCCGTGTTGGGTATTTTCGTCACTGCGACCAATTTTTTGATATTTTGTGACATACATGGTTGCTTATTGAAAAACGCAGTCAAGTCTTTGAAAAAGTTATCTTTGCTAGGGACACCAAAACTCACAGGAATGGTTGACAACCTACCTACCATCTCTCATGTTTTCCAGTTTGAGCTCTAAGACAAAACTTGGATTTTGAATGATGAAAGTGCTATGAAAGAAGGATTACTATTTTAAACATAGTTTCATTCAAACCAAAAGAATCAGTTCAGAAGTTTATTAAATTATTATTTACAAAGATATTTCAAGTGTGTACTTTAAATCATTTGTATCTATCGCGCTTTTATTACCTGCAATATAATTAATATAAATGGATAGGTATAACCTTCAAGATTATAGTTTTCCATTTCTGATATTCTCGTCATTGCACATAAGACGGTCTCTATATAAAAGAGTGGCCAAAATTACCAAAATGCGAATTTCCTATTCAGGATGTTTTGAGCACATGATTTTGTAGTATTTCATCTATATTTTCATAATTTTTGAATGAAATCTTGATACAAAAAACGGTTCATGTTGAAAAATACCTTCAAAGTTACCTATTTCAGAAACGGAGAAAAATAGTTTTTCTGAATATTTTGGAATATATAAAAACCTACTAAAGCTATCATGATATGTTCACATATGATTGAAAGCTTATTAAATTAATTCTCTAAAACAAAATGGGTAATGGATTTCAACCCTACAGAGTCAGTCGCAAGCCACATTGAAAATATGCGTAATTTTCCTAATTTTGACCATCAAAAACATTAAATGTAAGCACGTGTAAGCACAGCACCTGATAGTGTGTCTGAGAGCCCTACTTGTGCCCTTCAAGAATATGTGTTAAAAGTTGCGGAAAATTTGCGTTTTGGTAGAAAAAGATGATTAAAAATTTTCCATTTTTTTGCAATTTTTGAATTTTTGGGTGATATATTAACAAAGTTTTTCGTATATTAGAGCAAAAAACATGAAATTATTAGATTAATTGGTTTATTAGAATATACGTTGTTTAAAACATATGTTAAAAGTTTGAGTAAAATTTGCGTTTTTGTAGAAAAAAGTAATTTAAAATTTTTAATTTTCTATGTATTTTTTTGGAGTTTTATGAAGACTTATCAACGTATGTCATAGCAATTAAGTTCAAAAATATACTGGAAAAACTTAGTGTGATTATTCAGTTGTACACACTTAAGTAAAAAAATATTTTTTTCATTTTGTTAGAAAAAAAAATGGTTAATACTAGCAACAAATTGGTTTTCGCGTGTACCGATGTTTTTTTACCAACCCAAAGTTTTTTTCTGAAATTTATTTTGTTAACCCATTACAACATCGCTGAAACAGGTATTAGACGAAGCAAATATTTGCTATTTTTCAATACAGATTTTATTTGCAAATAAAAATCGTACCGAAAATAGCAAATATTTGCGTCGTCTAATACCTGCTTAAGAGACTTAGCGATTATTCATGTGAAATCATACTTAACCGAATAAAAAAATGAATTATTATCCCAAAAATGATTCCCAGTGTTTGTTTTATGAAAACACGGCCATGAAACACCACACGCAAACTTCTCTCACCATACACAAATATAACTGCCAGAGTTAAACAAATGGTTCGAGCTTTTACTCGCCAGTTACAGCCGAAGTAGAAGCTGTGTACCGGATATGTCGGCATACAGCATAAACAAATGGAGGTTCTCATGGTCGAACTTTACAACACTGCAGTCAGGTGTTTCATACACAAAATTGCATTGAGTTAACCGTCAATCTCACAACTACTCCCAGGCATAAACCCGCACCCTCACACATATTATTATACTCTTGAATCATGCGGCTCATATGTCTTTTATGGCTGACTGATTCTAGTTCATTCCTTTGAGTCGGTCTGATGGCTTGTGTATGTGGAGGAAACAAGGTTTTATGTGAGCTTTATAGTTCTGAAGTTTTATTCAAGTGTTTTACGAAGAAGCGAGCAATGTCTAACGAGGAAGTTCATAAGATCGATTTAGTGAGTTTGTTCATACAACCTAGAACAGAAAATGTTATAAATGATTGCATTGAATTGATCAAGCACCGTTTTAAAACAGTTTTTTACAAACAAGACCATAGAAAATTGTATCAACATTTGCTGGCTCTACAATCGAGATTTGCTAAATCGTTTCGTCTTCAGTAGTTTTGTTTGAATTGAATTGCTTTACAACTTTGCTGAAGAAACCATATCTCTTGAATGCTCCTATCAAAAGTTAAATTCGTGCGCCATCTCTGCGGACAAATCGCGAACTGACTCTCAAAGCCATAAGAAGCGTTTTACTATTATGTGCATCTTTGCTGAAAACAGTAATCGTTTATCTCGTTCCACTAACGAGTTATTTACGTTTATTCGAAAACACAAGACATTTGCCTTAGTTTACGTGGTTTATAGACAGCCCCATGTCAGTACAAAACTTTTTTTTTATATGTCATAATCATCTGCAATGGAAAACCAACAATTTGGCACAAAAAAATGAATTTTGGCCGGAAATTTCAATTTTTCGACCATTGTGCATTGTCGGTTTTTCGATATCTGATACCTACGTTACTCTTCGTCAACCAGGTAAGCATCTTGTGATTCAAATCATTGGATTGCTATGTTTTAGAAACATTTTTTATATTTTTCGAAATTTCGCGAAATTTGGAGACCAATTTCGTTTCGTCTCGAGAACTCAAAATCCACCTTGATTTCGTTTCGACTAATTTGGCGAAACCGAAATTAAGGGTTAATTTCGTTTCGTTTCGTTTCGACACCAGAAAAGCCAGTTTCGCACACCCTTAGTACATGATATTACCGAGTAATGTATTTCACTGTTATAACTTCAAAAATGCATTGATTAATCGTTTTTTACTATTTCGGTTGAAGTCCAAGAAACTTAGGAAGAAAAAATTTGGGTACCAAGAAACTTAGGAAGAAAAAAATTTATAGCAGAAGTATGCTTTATTGAACATAAAATAATAAATAAAAATTGAGTATTATTCGTTAATATATTGCAATTTTAATTTGTTTTATTTTCATTGACCTGCAGAAGTTGTTAAAAATAATCATTCTGGCATCAACGATATGGAACGTTCAAAAAAATTTCGACGGGGATGACGGCCGTTACGAAAAGAAAAATAAGAAGCCAGCTGTCGCGTCTTGTCTTAGGGTAAAATGTATAACCATTAGAATCACTCTCGCTGCTCCCTGGTTGTTGATGTTTTTCAATAATTGATTTTCAGAGGTGCCAGATGTTTTTTCAAAATGTCTGCAACTGCTCGAAAAACCGGTAAAATCCGCTTGAAATCTGAAAAAAATCTATCCATGATTCGGTGAAAATTCGCTCGCGCAGGCAAAAGTCTGCAAAAATCTGCACACAATTTCAGAAAATCTGCGTAAATATAAGAAGATTTTGACAAAAATCTGCAGAAACTATTAAAATTCTGCAAATATCTGCGAATCAATAAAATCTGCACATTAGCTCCAAAAATCTGCGTTTCGCAGACAAATTTGCACATCTGGTATCCCTGCTGCCTGAGGCTGATCGCAACTGTCTCGTGGATTACACGCTCACTCTGGATAACCCAAAACTGAGTCAAAACCTAATCAGTTTCGCTAAGGAACCATTCAAATATTACATAACGCGGAATTTGGCAATTTTCAATACCCACCCACCCCCATGTAACGCAATTTTACATGTTTGCCACATGCAATATAACGCTCCGCTGAATACCCCCCCACCCCCTAGAGCGTTATGTATTATTTGAATGATCCCTAAAACCGTATGTACTCAGAATTGAGTAGAAGTTGTTTTACTCATTTTTGAGTACCACCGAATGTTATACACTGAAACGAAGAATATGATATTGTTTACTATATCAGAGGGTAAAATTAAAAAGTAGGCACCACTTAATTTTAGCTGACCAGTAACCACAGACAAACAGACGTACCACTGCATACAAAATTCTAAGAAAATTGTGGTTCCGACTAACTTGCCCGACACCTACTGGACATATTCCGCAAGAGATAAACTTTCAGCTTTTCTGCTGATTTTGGCAGCACGGTGCTCGAATACCGTCAACTGAGTTCAAAGGAAAAGGCACATCAGCGCCACCACCGCTGCGGCGGGAATATTCCGCATAACTGAAACTCATTTAAAATGACCGTTATTTTGATCCACGGAAAAAAATCTCGTGGTACGTCTGTTTGGCTGTGCAGTAACTACATTCGGGCTGAATAAAATGAACAGTTATTTTTACCATGCATCAGTAACTGTAGTAAGTGTAGTTAAATTTATATAATTTATTGTGTTTTTTACCATTTGGGTAAACATTCTGTGTAGTATTTTCGACAATCTGCAGACATTTCCGAAATTCAATTTCACTGTACGAGTTCATCTGCTGCGGTAAATTTCACAATGAAAATAATTAAAATCAGTATTAAGCATTGTCAGCATAAAAACTTTGTTTTAGTTTAGTTTACAATTATTATGGTTATGTATGGTATTATAAATGATTCAATGTCGGTATATTTCACAACGAAAGTATTTAAAATCAGTGTTTCGTATTGTCAGCATAAAAACTTTATTTTATTTCTGTTTGCATTTATAGTTATGTATAGTATTATATATGAATTATTGTGTCACAAATTTGGTTCAAATTAAATACTGCCGCTCATAGCAAGTCCGTCCCATTTGCGTTTTGGTGCTGACGAGAAAACAGCAATTGAAAATCGTAACGCTTTGGGTGTAATTTGGCACTCAAATGCTTTTTCAATCAAGACCATCAACAGAATTTAGTACTGCAATGACAATCTAACACTTTTACATCATAAAACTTGTATAAACACCGAAAATTGACTAAAATTTGTTGAAAATCATAAGCTGGGGCTCACATGCGATTACTTTTACGGTACGTAGCCAGAATGTTAGCAAGTCAGTCCCATAGCCGGCTACGACCGGTGATGAAAAACAAACTACTGCAAACCAATGGCGGTGCTATAGCTTGGTTTGGAATGAATCCACCGCTGGTCAATTCATAAATGACCTTCTCTCGTGCCTTATTAAACAAGTTTTTTGTGAGAAGCATAACATAATGTACCAACTGCGCCGCTCAGAATAAAATTAGATTTTGTTTTTACATTTGATACTACTGATAAATTCGAAATCAGTGTAGGTAACTTATTCTAAATTTTCCTGAGAGCGGTCACACGTTCGTGACGGCGGACAGCTTCGACGTAGCAGTGGAAGCAAATATGAAAAAAACAAATATAGCTTAGGAAAATGTTTGCTCTGTTAAAAAACAGTTAAGTAGCGTACCGAAGTATTTGATATAACTAACAAATTCTTCAAAACAAAATTCATGACAATAATGTTACAATTCTGGCCCACGTCTTTACATAAAATACGGATAAAATACGAAAAGTAGTATTTTCTGAAGAATGCTTTAACTAACAATACAGTGACACACCTGAAGCGTTCATTGTCAACAACCAACAGCTGAAAGAAGCTACTGGTGGAAACTTTGTCTTAAAGAAAACATTGTACTATCAGCTAGAGCCACACGATGTAGAACGTGTAAAATTCAATCGAACCTCCTATCGAATATCACTTGGTACATCCAATTCTAAACCTGAAGACCATAAGTTGTGGTAAATATCACATTTTTTCATAATCATTATTGGCTGTGGGGTTAAATTGCGAAGATTTTTGCAATGGGACCGACTTGCGATCACTTTAGCTATGGGACAAACCGACTTGCTATTTTTTTCATAGTTCCTCAGAACGAAGTATTCAAAAATATTTGTTCTATCGAAAGTAGACATAAAAAGGAATTGATTCCATAAATAGCCTCAAAATTGACAAAAATGCAATTGGGACGGACTTGCCATGAGCGGCAGAATAGTTCTTCAGTCTTATGTACAGCTGAAACATTATCGCAGAGGAAACAATTCATGTTTCACGTGCTCTTAAAAAGGCCGTAAGTTGTAGCAGTTGAGAATTTTTTGATTTCCTTGTGTAATCGACGCCGTAGAAATGCCGGCTGATAAAACACCAGAACAATTCACAGCTCTTGGGAAATTTGAAATTAAGAGCAAATGTAAGCTTTACAACAAAGTCCAAGCAACGTAAGAATGTTGGAAGCTTATACTGCAGTTTCTGTGTGACGACATAAAACGATTTCAATTCCTGTGGTCTACCTACTGCACAAATTCTTGGAGATAGTGATATGGCTTTTGATTCGTGTTCAGCACGAAAAGCACTTAAGTTTTCCTTGAACTCCTTATCAGGTTCGAAAATGTAGCAGTCGTCGAGCTGTTCTTGCATAATCGTTGGTAGCTTTCTAGATGATGTTCTTGAAGGTTTGATGACTGCATAAAAATTGTACATAAGATGTAATCATGCGTATCTGGAATAGTTTTTCTTATTATATGGTTAATTTACAACTGGATTAAATATTACCCTGGGAGATAGAAGGTTTGTCTAACAAGGCGATCAAATACAATGAATGATCATATTTCACGTTACTGATTTGAACATAGTCACGAAAGTTTACCCCGAAGAGCTCCGAGCGATCGTAGAGCTTATTAATTCCAACAGCCTCGTAAAGATTATCGAAATCTGCTTCAATCTAAAACAAATTCAAAAAAGTGAAGAAATATTGGAATTGTCCGGAACAGGCATTCTATCTATAACGGATGCCATTATTTTCATTTCGTACCATAAGGTATCCATTATCGTCTGTAATTCTCGACTGTTGCTTTTCGATAAATCCTTGTCTTCAATGATGTTCTTGAGGCGCAAGAGAAAGGTTTCAGTCCACTGTTGATTGACTCGCTCAGCTGGTGCACTGTTGTTCCGTAACCATGGTTTAAGTGAAGTTTGTGATTCTATTCCTATTAACGAAAAATTTAAGTTTTAAATTTAAGTTGATATTTAAATAAATGACATTTCTAGAGAACCTTAAATTGAGAGACGCGACGAGGCTTTTTTTTTTGGATGTAATGGAACTAGATCCTTTTTGGTTCGAAATAAGTGCCTTATCGCTTCTCTCAATTTAAGGTTCTCTAGTTATTTCATACCAATACAATCAAACAAAATAACTACCTGATTCCGATGAATTAACCGCAGCAGCCCGTCTGGAAAGCAGCAAACTTGTCTCTTCGGGTTTCGATTTCTGAATCTTTTCCTTTTTCCTGTTATGGAAACGATCATATAACAGTCCTGATGGATGGTTTTTGTTTGCTTTGGAATCGCGCGGATTATAATACGTTTCCTGAAAATGATAAGAAACTAAAAGATTAGCAATTTTAAAAATACGGCTTAAAAATTATCTCTGTGGGGAATCTTTGTGCGATCAGTTCTGCAAATTTAGCCATGTCCGGTAGAGTAAAATGCTTCTGATTGGCTATGTAATAATCGACCACTGTATGAGACAAAGCCTTCCGGTGTGAAATATCTAACGCATTGTGCCATTCGTAATATTTAACAACGATTTTTCCTTTTTCATTACGGCTTAGAATATCATCTAACAAACGGGTGGTAACGATTGTCGGAAGTAACCATCGCTCGGAACTACAGCTTGCACTTTGCATATCGTCATTATGCTGCGATGATTGATGTTTTAAAGAATACTCTGATCCCATTGCATCAATTTTCTGCGGAGCGCATGCTTGTGTCCAGTCCATTTTGCTACTGAAAACACGTCATTTAGTGCTTTTTCGTCAAGCATTTTCAGATACTGAAACGTTATTCCATGACCTATAATGCGAGGCATGGCGAACTCCATACCTATATGATTATACAGTTATGATAAATTTAAGACTTACTAATCAGAATAGCGAAAATAGTCGGATCAAGTTGCCAATCATCAAGCATCAGTTGCCGCAGTTCCGGTATTTGTTCAGCATCTGAGATATTTTTACCGTCATGACTTATACTTTTTATAATGTTACGCTCATACAAACCTGCAATCAACTCCGGGTTGGAAAACAGATCATCCACTATTAATTCCACTTTTTCGGCCATTATTATTAATTCCTTTTTTTCGCCCATGTGTTGTGTTTTACAGTAAATATTCAAATTAAATTTGTCAACACTCACTTAGACAGCGTCCTGAAAAAACTTCGCATAAGAAAAATGGCTGCTCTTGAGGGGCTTTCAACATATAACGAAAACCAACACGTTCATGGTAAATTTCGGGAAAAAACGACGTAACGATCGCAGTAGTTCTATTGACAATATTTAAAGTTAATTTCAAAGTACTGTAGTAAGTTCACCAATGCTTACATCAGTCGTATTTTCAACAAGAACACAAACAACGAATTTACATTAGTTCCAGTCAGTTTTACCATATTGGTTGTTATATTGACTAGGGTTGCCAGTCAACTCTCATATACAACATCATTCAATTTAATAACGCAACATAGTTATTAAAACAATATGTTTCTTTCGTTAAGCATTGGTATTTTCTACTATAATGCAGTCCTTTTTAATGGATTGTACATCAAAGTTACTATTTTCAGGCATAGTATTTTTAACTAATATTTTGTTATTAGCCGTATCAGATCATTGCTTTCTGTGTACAAATTGAGTAAACATTGCCCATATTATACCTGATGCGCGATGCGTAAAAGTTACTCATTTTCGACTCAGAAATGAGTACTTTAAGCTTCAATGAGGGAATTTCGGAAAAGTTATCATTATTGACTCGATATTATTATGTTTTGCCTTTTTAATAAATTTTATTTGAAAAAAGGCATATTTCAAGAAATTTACCTTTGTTCGCCGGGACACGGGAGATTTTTGAATTTATTCGCTGTAAATCCAATCAACGAGTCCTGGTGAAAAAGAAAAATTGGCATTAGTTGCAGTCAATTATTTCAAATTATGAATTACCTACCGATAACAACTAATTTCAAACATTTCTTTTTCTTCCTTTTTTCAGACGGTTTGCTTGGTTTGCTGTTCGCTTTTAATTGCGAAAAAAAAAATTAACAAAAACAACACGTAAGCACCAGTTACCCAATTTTGAGGAAATTTGTCGCCATGATCAAATCAATTCTACTCATTTTTTGACGTCTTCGAACAACTGAAAAAATGATTAAAATTCAACTCAGCCGCTGAGTAGCCCAGAGTGAGCGTGTACCTTATCAACAGTACGCGGTGTTGTTGCGAATAATTTTGAGTGAGAAAAAAAAGCAATATTTTTGCTTTGTTTTCTCGGTTTTCACAAGCAGTCTGACTGTTCCGAATAAGAATTTTTATAGGTGCGAACGAGCTTTAAAATCTGTTTCCTCGTCCAAAGTGGAATATTCGCAGTTGATTGTATTTATATTGTATTTGCGTTGACGACAACCAACGCTCTTCTTTTGCCGACAATCACGCTCTTCTTTTATCCTTTTATTGCTTCTGTTTGACTTCTGCTGGGCGTTTGGCATTTAGCTAAGCGGGAAATTGCTTTTCTTTGATTTCTTCTGGA